>NW_020185339.1:7548020-7798593 GCF_003031525.2 Neophocaena asiaeorientalis asiaeorientalis | reverse complement strand
ATATATATATAAAACAAACAGACATTTATTTACGCTCAACAACTCTCTTCCTTTTACACTAACCTGCAATTATTTTATCAGTTCAGTATTTGTCTATAAGAGAGCCCTTGCCCCTACAGCCACTTAACACAATGCTTCCAAGCCGTCTACTGATCCTGGCATTTCCTCCTACAGATCCTACCCCGGCCACCAAAGCAGTCCACCAAGCTCATCCACCAAACTCCACTCCCTTGCCAGCATCCCACACTCACTCTGCCACCATTCTTTTGTTGCGTACACCAAGCAAGGCCTAACGTTACAGAAGAAAATCCCATACTAGGTCAGACTGATACCAACCTAAACGCTACTTGGCAATCCCACTATTATGGTTCCTCCACTTTCTAGCTGTATTCCTAGTCCAGTGGATCCCTTAATCTTCACAATGGATCCCATCTCTGATGCCTTCTCTGAGAACCTGCCCTATTAATTCTCCCTTCTACTATAGTATTTCTCTCTACTGACTTTCTCCTGTCAATGTCTGAACATGCTCAAATATCTCATCTTAAAACAAATCTCCTTTTTGTCCCACGTTCTTTTTCTATCTACCCTACATATTTCTCCCCTTCAAAGGCACAATTCCTAAGAGTTTGCTATCTTAACTGTTCCCAATTTCTTATCTTTCTTATTCCTCATCCTATTGCCATCTAGCTTCATCACTGTTTCCAAAACTGATTTCACAAAAGTTATCAAAGATATCTTGTCAATGGATAATTTTTCAGTTGTCTTAACTGGCTTTACTTTTGAGTTATATATAAAACTGTAGGTCACTCCCCTTCCTTCATAAAACCCTGTTTCATTCTCCTGGGATATAACATTCCTTTACAAATCTTCTTTGCCAATCCCTTCTCCAACAGATCGTTAAATGCTGACACTTCTTAGGACTGTATTCCAACTCCTTTCTTTTCTCAAACTACAATTCTTTCCAAACTTTTCACAGCTCACAATGAGAAATATATTTTACATCAAGTGTGTGTGTGTACACATATGAGTATCAGATAACAATTTCACAGATCAGATTAAGTAAGCTCTGATCTTTTGATCCTATTCTATTTCATTAAAAAAAAAAACTGTACTGTCTGAGAATCACTAAACTGATCTACACAATTGTAACTGTCTTCAACTACTCTATTTAAGCTGATGACTTCCAAATCTACATTTCTAGTGCATACGTGTCTGTTAAATTCTAAACCCATAAAGCCAATTTCCTCCTCAACAGCTCCACATGGATAAAGTCCTTCAAACTCACCATGTCCAAAATTGGAGTTCTCAGCATCTTTCCCCCAAACATAGTCTTCCTCCATAGTCCCCTACCTTGGTAAACTGCTGAACTAGTCTCCCAAGCAAAATACCAAGGAGTCATTGCTGAGCCCTCCCTCTCTTTTTCCTCTGTCACCCCCCAACCCAATCAATCACTAATCCCTGAGAAATTTTCCTCTATATATTTCTCCACTTTTTTTTTAAAAAACTCACGGAACTGTCACTCTCATCCAGGCTGTATTCACCTCGCCTGGACGGTACAGTCTAGTAATGAGTCCTCTCTCTTATACTGTATTCTTCCAAATTTATAAATGCAATTCTAATCATTTTGTGTTACCTACTCTTACAGTTATCTATTGTACAATAAACCACTCGAAACGTAGTGGTTTAAAACACTAAAATTATTTGCTCATAATTCTACAATTTTGGCAAACTGGGGGAGGGGGGCAGATGGGGACTGCTTGTCTCTAATCCACATAGCATCTGCTGGAAATCCCAATATGCTTTCCTCACTCACATTTCTGGTCCTTTAGCTAGGTGACTAGAACAGCTAGGGGTTGGCCAATTTGGGCTTTCATACAGCTGGTAGTATGTGGATGGTGAGACTTTTACATGGAAGCTGACTTCCTCCAATATACAAAAATAGAAGTTACCAGATCTTTTTAATGCCTGGTCTCAAAAGTCCTAGAATGTCACTTCTACTACATTCTATTGGTCATAGCCAATAGACTGGCCAACAGACATGGCCAGCCTAGAACTAAACAGAGGTAGGGGTGGAAGAGGAATAGACTCCATTTCTTGATGGGCAAGTTGTAAGGACACATAGAAAAAGAGCATGTGAGATGAAAGACATTGTTGCAGTCATCTTTGAAAATGAAATATACCACTGCCCACCTAATTTACATTCCTTCCACATGCCAAATATACTCAATGCCCTTCCCCTAATCAAAATGTCATCCTATTACAGCACTGGCTGTAAGGCCAGGATCTTGTTATCTAAATCAGGTTCAAATGCACATGTATTCCTTGGGTTTAGTTCCGCATATATGGTTCCTTTTTCTTTTAATTAAATTTTTTTTTTTTAATTTCTGGCCACGCAGCATGCAGGATCTTAGTTCCCTGATCAGAGACTGAACCCATGCCCACTGCAGTGGAAGGGTGGAGTCTTAACCACTGGGTCACCAGGGAAGTCCCCATATGGTTCCTTTGATACAGCTCCTCTTAAATCAAAATCCCATTGCCTCAAAAGATAACTTATCTGCCCCAGTGCAGTAAGCCGGGGATAGAATTGCAATAAGACACTTGAGTTCAAAAGCTGTAGGGAATAGGGAGTTACACAGAAGGCACATATCAGTGCCATAACAATTGTGAAATCTGCTAGGGACACGTCATCAGCAACTTGACTAGAACAACAGTTCTGCTCCCTGAAAACAGTCCTCTGTTACTGTTGACTCTACCCTCTGGGCTCCAAGCTCGGAGCTCCATCCTCGGGTCACATTTCGTAAGAAATGGTCCACGTTTGCAACAGTGTAGCTTTCTCAGCTTGCTTCCTGCCCATATAAGACTGGAATTCCCCACACATACAAAGGTTCTTTTTAGTTGAACTTTGTCTATCCTTTTCTGTCTAAGCTGGTGGTGCTTTGATTAGTACCATCCTTGTAAAAACTTTGTGGATTTCCTATGAATTTAATTGGAAATAACTCAATTAAACAGACATCACACCCACTAATCTCTGAGATAGGCCACTTCCTTCTTAGGGCTGTCTGTCATGGTACTGTAGGACAGCAGACTTAAGAGCTTTGAAGCTCTTTGGACTAGCTGAGACATTCTTATAAGGTATGCCTTTAAGACTCTTTTCAGTGCTTGTCTCTTGCTGAAAGGCTCTAAGAGGCATTGTCTTAAATCTTTCTGAGGTCTCAACCAAAAAAATCTTACAGAAGAACTCTTGATCTGATCCTTATTTTGAGGTCATTTTTTTGCACCCCGCGATTTGAGAAGAATTAGATAAGCAGAGGGAAGGGAGAGAATGTTCCACAATGGAGAATGAGAATAAATAAAAGCACAGTCTTATGGGGAACAGGGAAGAAAGTCATCTAGCTAGGTTCATGATGGGGGAAAATATAAAATGAAATTGGAAGGGAAGAGTAAAGTCAGAAATACTAACAGCTCTAACTACAAGATTATGAAATCTGTAATTTACGCTCTTTATTGCTGGTTTCTGCTTGCTGATCCAAATGTTGCTATATCAGATACACTTGGAGAGTGTCACAAATACACAGACTCACCCTAGAGATTTTGAAAGGTTGGAGAAGAAGCTACATCTAAGCAAAGAAAGCTCCCAGGTGATTCTCTGATACAGCCAGACGTAGGAGCCACTGCTCTAGGCAACAGTCAACCACTGGCTTTTTGAGAATGGGAGTGTCATAAATGCAGATACCTAATGAAGTTTTCAGTTATAAGCTTGAATAATAAAAATCTGTATTCTCATTTATAATTTTCTATTTCTCTTTATTCATATCATTTCCCTAAGAGACCTACTTCATAGGATCCATGTGTTCTCTGACCATATACATCTATAAGAACCCCAGTCCCATCACAGTCTCATCTTAACATGTAACAATAATTTTCTGTTTGGTTGTCTTGTTAAGAAAGATGAGCCTGGTATATTGGAAGGCAAGTTCCTAAGAGGAGTTAGGATACTATGGTACTAAGTAATGTATGTATGGAATAATAAGGACCTGACCTAAGATGATGATAGTTAAGAAGGAAAATGAAGATAAACACCAGAGCTGTGACACTTTAAACTTCTAGAAGAAATCACAAAAAGTGTTCTTTGCAACTTTAGGGTAGACAAAGATTTCTTTAATGGTGGGAAAAAGAGCTCGAGCCATAGGGAAAAACTGATAAATTGGATTTCATCAAAATTAAAAACATCTGTTCTTTGAAAGAAATCATTTAGACAATGAAAAGGCATGCCAAGACTGGAAGAAAATACAACATATACAGCTAGCAAAGGATGATACTGAAATATATTTTAAAATTCTTAAAACTCAATAAGACAAGCCAAATTTTTAAATGAGCAAAAACGTCTGAACTGACACTTCAGATATACAAGTGGCCAATGAGCATATGAAAAGATGCTCAACATTATTAGTCATCAGGGAAATGCAAATTAAAACCACAATGTGATATTACTATACATCCACTAGAATGGCTAAACTAAAAGAAATCAAGGTTACAGAGCAACTGAAATGTTCATTCACTGCTGACAAATGTAAAATGGTATAACTACTTTGGAATACAGTTTTGGCCATTTCTTATAAAGTAAAACATACACTCACCATATGACTTCACAACTGTACTCCTAGATACTACTCAAAGAAAGAAAGAAAAAAAACTCCACATAAAGCATTGTACACATTATGGAGTTATATCAAAAGACACAGGAGCCAGAGTTAAGGTTTGTAAAATTTGAGCCTCAAAAATCTAATGACTAGGGCTTCCCTGGTGGCGCAGTGGTTGAGAGTCCACCTGCCGATGCAGGGGACACGGGTTCGTGCCCCGGTCCAGGAGGATCCCACATGCAGCGGAGCGGCTGGGCCCATGTAAAGAGAGGCCAAAAAAGGGAGAGGCCCCCGTACCCAAAAAAAAAAAAAAAAAAAAAAAAAACTGACTAAATTGATCAAAACTTTAAAAATATAAACCTCTGGAGTCATAATTAGGTTCAAATTTTAGCTCTATCACATATTAACTGTGTAAACTACATTAAGGAAATTACCCTTACCAACTGCTCAGTTTCTTCATTTGTGAAACAGGGAGAATGATTTATATACCATAAGGTTCTTATAAGAATTCCAGGAGCTAATAATACATGTAAAAAGCACTTAAGAGACACAGGGAACTTTAAATGTTGGTCATTATTACTATCAATAAGGTTTTGGAATTCTAATTCTTTCCATTCAGAAGTTGAAATACTGATCTAGAGTACTTGAGTTACGGCAGACCTATCAAAGAGGTTTTCTAGATATTTGTTAATCCCCGATAATTTATCTTCACCATAACCAAGAGTTAATGGGTTTATCTTATTTCAAACACACCTCTGACACCTGAAAACTATGATGTGGAATTTCAGTAGGTAAACCAGAGGGAGATATTATACATTACAAAAACCCAATAGGTTGACTTTAAAAGAGAAGTACGTTCAGTATGTAATTCACTCTACAACTATTAATTTACCCATAACTTACCCAGGAATATTTAGGTGTAAATCAAGATATAACTAACACTACGGACACTGTAAATGCAAAAGTTAGAGGTTGTACATGGCCATCCATACTAAAAGAATTTCCAACTGAGCCTCTATAAGATGCTGAAGTACAGCAAAAGTCGAAATATCAGCCTTCAACTCAAATAGAATCATTTATTTAAAACAATGATAACAGTAATAATATTGTTGTTGTGGTTATTATATTATTATTAATCAGCTATCATGAGTGGTTATCATTTACCAGGCTATGTTCTAAGCTTTTTATATGTATTAACGCATTTTAAGCCTTATAAAAATCTTATGTGCTGGATAGATACTATTATTATCTTCAATGCATGAGTTCTTTACAGTAAAATATTTGTAAGCCCAAAAAATACGTCACCACCGGAAGTAGACTTTATGTCTTCTTTTTAATCTAAAACACTGGTACTTAGGAGGCAATAACCATTTATCTTGACTTTCCTATAGGAACTATATTTCAGTGTTTATTAGGTAGCCTTAAGATAATTAAGATCTTTCTTACAGGAAAACTTCAAGCGTAAAAAGAATGACAGAATTAGAAAATCACCATTTTTCCACCCTAATGTTGTTTTCCACCCTAATTGATCTTGATAATCAAAGAGTGCTTACACTTTTAGGTGAAAAGTTGATGGCGAACAGAATATTTACTAGGTGCCAACTGTCTTTTACTTTCAGGTTATATGGGGAGAAAAGATGCAACTTTCAATTGAAGAGGATCAGGCTGCCACCACCTGAACCTACTGATCAATCTCACATCACTAATAGTGGGACAATTGTATGTTGAGTGAATTCTCATGCGAGGCAGCATGAAGTGGTACACATCCCCTAGAAAACAATCTTGCCAAAAATGTTCAACCTGAATGTAGTCAAGCCTTTGCATTTAACTTCCAGTTCACAGAAAATACAAAAGACAGGGGGAAACAAATAAAACAATACTGCAAGGAGGCAATCAAATCGAAAAGGTCCAGCACTCTGTAGGGACACTGACCTAGTTTCTTAAAAAAGTCAAAGGCACAAGAGAAAATAAAATAAGAGTAAACAAGGAAGCTCTTTGGGATTAAAGGAGATTTAATTATATAACAACCAAATGCAATGCATGAACTTTTCTTGGATCCTGGTTTCAAGAAGCTTATTGCAAAAAACTTGGGGACAATTGGGGAAATTTAAATTTGAGCTAGGTGTTAGCTTATATTAAATAATTATCATTAACTTTGTTAGATCAAATAAAGGTTTTATGGTTATATAAGAAAATGTTCTTAATTTTTAGAGATGGATTAAGTATTTGGGGGTACAACATCATGAGGTCTATGATTTACTCCAAATATTCCAGCCCCACCCCCAAATAAATAAAATAAATCCAACAAAAGGTTAATAATTTCTTACATCTACTTGATGGATTTATTAGTGTTCATTGTACTATTCTCTCAAATTCCCTGTTTGCCGGAAAATGTCTGTGACACATGAAAGTACTTTTAACGATTAGTAACTAACCTTTTTGTTGTTTCATTAAATTCCAAGTTAAAGAATTCCTCTAAATATTCTAGTACACAGGTATATGAATCAGATGAACCATATTTATTACAGTCAAAATTCTGGTGCACAGAACAAAAAAATCACATAAGCTGCATCCTTTCAGAATTTTATCTTAATGAAGCTTATGTATACCATTGTATACCATATATCCATTTTCAAAAAAGCATTTAGTAACAAAAATGTTAACTTTCCAAAATATATTCAACAACCAAGCAATAAATTTTAGCATAGTAGTAATTGTTTTTATCTTGTTAAAGTTTTTCCAATTCCTGTAATGCTATATAAAAATGTCTCCATCTAACACTTGACTAGAAAAACATTTTCCACTGGAATAAGTTAGAAAATGATCATGTAACTTACTATTAACCAGTTAATATTCATTTAAAAAGAAGTAACTAAAGCCTACTTCAATGAATAATTCATAAAGTAACAACACTAAAACCTGACTAACTATACAGACAGTATAACATAATTGTTAAGACTCTAAATTTTTAAAAATACTTGATAACCTAAGTACATATCAGCTTTCAAACACCAAATTTAAGTTCTTAATTTTAAAAGCAGAAGTCTTTCCACCACAGTTACCAGTAGTACCACAGGAGAGTTCAAAGCATTTGATCAAATAAACTTTAGCTAAGAAGCAGAATCGAATATACAAAAGGTATCAATTATGAATTAGGAATTCCATAATCCCTGGAAGTCCCCAAGACTCTTTTAAAGGGTCTGCAACGTCAAAACTAGTTTCATAATACTTTTTCACTGTGTTGACATTTTCACTGATAGTGCAAAAGCAACGCTGGGTAAGACCACTGGCACTTCAGCACATATCAAAACAGAGGCACCAGACTGCAGTAGTAGTCACTGATTTCTTCACTGCCATGCACTTGCAGTAAAAGAAGGCCAGTTTCACTTACAAATGTCCTTGATAAAGCTAGACATAAAAATTAAAGAGATTTGCAAAAACTGTAGAATAGTAGTTCTCAGCCAGAGACAATTTTGTCCTGCAAGGGACATTTGTCAAGATCTAGAGCTGTTTCTAGTTGTCACAATCAGGAAAAATGCTATTGGCATCTAACGCATAGTGGCCAAGGATGCTGCTAAATATCCTACAATGCACGGGATATCTCCCCTCAACAAAGAATTATCCAGCCCCAAATGACAGTAGGGCCAAGGTTGAGGGACCCTGAGGGAAAAGAATACTACTCTTCTCATTCTCACTCAACTTTTTTTTGGTGGGGGAGAGGGAGACAGTTATTTTTCATAAAAATATTTTAATCATATTAATCTGTGATAGGTTTATTATTTAATTTTAAATGAATTAAGAGTAAACATTTTAAATAAACTATTACATATAAAATAAGCTACAGGATTTATTATATGACACAGGGAATGTAGCCAATATTTTTATAATAAATATAAATGGAGTATAACCTTTAAAAATTGTGAATCACTATATTGTACACTTGTAATGTGCATAGTATTGTACGTACATCAACTATACTTCAATTAAAAAAACACTGAACATTTTTTTAAGGTTTTAGTTTTAATTTACAATACAGTTAAGTATCAGGAGGTTACCTAACCCGCATAAATGAAAGTTCTTTGGGGGCTTCAGTAATCTTTGACAGTACAAAGGAGTCCTGGACCAAAAAGTTTGAGAATCACTGAATTAGAAGAATGATACAAGTAACCAAATATGTTGTAGAATATAAGGGGAATTAAAGGACTCCAAAGGAAAATGCATTCATTTCAAGAGTA
The DNA here is from genome assembly GCF_003031525.2 of Neophocaena asiaeorientalis asiaeorientalis. NCBI lineage: Eukaryota > Metazoa > Chordata > Mammalia > Artiodactyla > Phocoenidae > Neophocaena > Neophocaena asiaeorientalis. Next base: position 7,789,718 of record NW_020185339.1, on the reverse strand, counting down.
TTATGAACGAGCAAAACAAACATCAACCTTTATAAAACCAAACAGTCCAAAAGAAAAGTCATGATAGACCCCCAAATGTCATTTTCTCCCTAAACACACACACACACACACACACACACACACACACACACACGCACATGCACACACACACCACACCACACAATCAAAAACAACAAAAAACATTAAAAGTACAACTCCTTACCCTGGCTATGAGGACTTGCTGGACTAAAACATGGCTGATACAAATCTTTGGTTGGCGTTGGAAAAGCTTCTTTCCCTTGGCGTTGACTCATCTTTCCTGGTGTCAGGTGTTGAGTATCGTCACTGTTTGCTACCACAGCTCAAGGAAAGAAGGGAAAAAGAATTAGTACTTAATTCATAGATTTACATAACAGCATAGTTAATAACATGGAATAGAACTACGACTGAAATGGCCTCAGTGGTTATATTCATTTTACCAACTCAATACTTTAATAAAAAATTAACATAATTGTTTTATTTTTAGTTTGTTATCAATTCAAGAGGAATTTATAGGTAAGAGTCAAATTATACAAATTATAGACCTCATAAAAATGAAAGTACATATTCTGATAATGAAAGTACTCCAAGGTTTACTGTCAACCTTTCATTGTGTTATTAACTCTATATATTTGCCAATAGAGCAGTAAGCAAAAGACAATGTCATTTCACTGAAGAAATACAAATGGTCAGTAAACATATGAAAAGATAGTCAACCTCATTAGTAATGAGAAAAAATACAAATTAATAGCAGTATAAAATGGTATTTTATATTCACTAGAATTTCTACTCTAATTTCTAATTTTCATGGAAAGTAGGTGTGATTCTTGTTTTAGAGATGGGGAAACTTTAGGTTCAGAGATTGTCTTGCCTAAGACTAAGTAATAGAGGTAAGATTCTAACTCAGAACAATTTGGTTCAAAGTCTGGTCTCAAAAGCTTGCTGTCCCAACAATCAATCTAGTGTTTAAGGCTGCTATTCACCCATTTGACAAAGCTACTAATAGAGGAGAGCAATGTCCAGTTCCAGAGAGGGCAGAAAAGAGAAAAATACTCATTGAAGGAGTAGGGCAAATCGTGAGCAAATCCACAGTACCCCAGGATCTCCATCCTCTCATTTTATATAACTGCTTTTCAGTCTATGAAAACTTTAGTTTTATCTTGAGAGAGGATGATTCTGTCTTCAGTCTAGATGTAATTTTAAACTTAATGAGAACTTAATATTCACATTTTTAATCACTATATCTTTTAAATCTAATTGTTTTATGTTTTCAAATTGTGCTAAAGTTATCAAAATTATATTTTAGCTCCTTAAATTTTAAAGTAAAAACTAAAAAATACTTTCACTTATCATCCAAGTAAAGATATAAAAAATTTATTTTCCCATCAAGTCCATAAAAAAAGATCCTTATACTGATGACTACTAAATTTTTATCTCCTCCTAAACTCAAAAACTCACATACCCAACTACCTGCCTTATAATCACCTCTATTATTTTACAGACATCTCAAATTTATCCAGAACCATTCTTGCCTTTCCTTATCCTCCAAACCTGCCTCTCTCCCATCTGTTAATGCAATCAGTATTTCCTTCCCCCACTTTCTCAGGCCAAAAACCCTTAGATGTATTCTTTGATATTTTTTCTTTCTTTCACATTTCATATCCAACTCATCTGTGAGATCTTTATACTCTATCTTCAGAATTTATCTGGAATCCTCCTACTTCTCACTTCCACAACTACCACCCTGTTCCAAGCCAGCATTACCACCAATATCAGAGCAGCAGATTTCTACTTGGTCTCCGGACTTAGCATCTTGCTCCCTGCCTTGTGTAGAGTTCATTTTCTATACAGAAGCCTGGGTAATCTTTGTAAACCATAAACCAGATTTGTATTAAGGAGAAATATCCACAATGGCTTTCCATTATATTTGCAATAAATTCCATGGCCTAAAGATTCAACAGTCTGGCCCCTGCTTATCTTTCCAACCTCATTCTCTACCATTTTCCTCTTTATTCACTTGGCTCCAGCCATAATGGCCTTCTTGGTATTCCTCAAACATGCCATCTTGCCCCAGTCGCAGCCCTTATATCTTTTTTCCCTTCTACCTCGAATACTTCTACCCCACATCTTCATATTATTGACCACTCTCATCCTTTGTTGTCTGTGTTCAAATGTCATCTCTTTAGAAAAGCCCCTCATTGTGCTTTTTGATAAGTCAGTTCCTAATTTTAATATAATACAATTTATCAATTCTGGTTTTGGTTTTTTTTTGTTTTGGTTAGTGCCCATTCTACCATAATTATATTCTATCACTTTACCCTACCTGATTTTCACTGTAGCTCTTATCAGCATCTGAAATTATATCATTTATTTGTCTATTATCTGCCTTCTACATGAGACCATTAATTCCATGAGAAGGGAGTTTTGCCTGCCTTATTTTTCCATAAATCCTCAAGTCCCAGTGTGATTCTGGCATACTGAAGGTGTTCAAAAGAATTTTGTTGAAGGAATCAAATCAACAAATTTTATATTTTTATGAAACTTCATTATCATAAAGTATATGGTGGCTTATTGAGTTACTAAATCCAATATCCATTTAATACCTAAAAATTATTACTGAAATTTAAAATGTATGGTACTGATATAGAGAGAGACAAATTGATCTAAAGACCTTAACAGAGAGCTCTCAGAGACAAACCCATGCATATGTGGAGAGTGTATATATGCCAGAGGTAGGAAAGACTATGCAATTAATAATATTGATACTAGGAAAATTGGTCATCCATGTTGGAAAAATAGGTTCCACTCTCATACAACACACAAAGAATATTTTTTATGAAATTAAAAACATAAATGCAAAAAGCAAAACTTGAAAGCTTTTTAAAGAAAATTTAAGAGAATATCTTTATAAATTTGGGATAGGAAATGATTCCTTTAAAGAGGAATCCTTTAAAACCTACGTTAGATGTAGAGAACAAACATATGGACACCGAGGGGGTAAAGCGGCAGGGGGTGGGGGTGGGGGTGTGATGAATTGGGCTATTGGGATTGACATGTATACACTGATGTGTATAAAATTGATGACTAATAAGAACCTGCTGTATAAAAAAATAAAAAATTTTAAAAAAGACACAACAAAGCACTAACCAAAAAAGAAAGAAAAAAATTAAGAATTAATGTAATCAAAAGATATAAAGAAATCAAAAAAAACAAGAGAAGATATTTGCAACACATATAATTAACAAAGAGTTGGTATCCAGAATATGTTAAAAAAAAAAAAAAACTCGTATAAATCAATTAGAAAAAGACCAAAAATGCAAAAGAAAAATGGGAGGATGCATTGAAAAGAATGCCTGAGAATAAACTTAACCAAGGAGTTTAAAGACCAGTACACTGAAGACTGTAAAACACTGAGGAAAGAAATTGAAGAAGACATACAAAAATGGAGAGATATACCATGCTATGGATTGGAGGGATAGTATTTAAATGTCCATACTACCCAAAGCAATCTATAGACAATGCAATCTCTCTCAAAATTCCAATGGAATTCGTGTGGAACCACACAAGACCCCGAGCAGCCAAAGCCATCTTGAGAAAGAACAAAGCTGGAGGCATCACACTCCCTGATCTCAAATTATATTACAAAGCTACAGTAATCAAAACACTGTCGTATTGGCATAAAAAGGGACACATAGATCAATGGCACAGAATAGAGAGCCCAGAAATAAACCTACACATATATGGTCAATTAATTTATGACAAAGAAGCCAAGAATATACAATGGGGAAAAGGCCAGTCTCTTTAATAAATGGTGTTGGGAAAACTAGACAGACACATGCAAAAGGATGAAACTGGACCACTTATTTTCTGACAAAATAATTAAGTCAAAATGGATTAAAGACTCAAATTTAAGACCTGAAACTATAAAACTCCCAGAAGAAAACTGGAAGTGACCTTTTTTTTCTTTTTTTAAAAAATTTTTTAATTTATTTTTGGCTGTGTTGGGCCTTCATTGCTGCGCGCAGGCTTTCTCTAGTTGAGGCGAGCGGGGGCTGCTCTTCACTGCGGTGCATGGGCTTCACATTGCGGTGTGCAGGTTTCTCATTGCAGTGGCTTCTCTTGTTGCAGAGCACAGGCTCTAGGTGCACGGCCTTCAGTAGTTGCAGCACGCAGGCTCAGTAGTTGTGGCTCGTGGGCTCGAGAGCGTAGGCTCATTAGTTGTGGCACACGGGCTTAGTTGTCCACAGCATGTGGGATCCTCCCGGACCAGGGCTTGAACCCATGTCCCCTTCATTGGCAGGTGGATTCTTAGCCACTGCACTAATAGGGAAGTCCCTGGAAGTGAGCTTCCTGACATCAGTCTTGGCAATGATTTTTTAGATTTGACAGCAAAAGTAAAGGCAATAAAAGCAAAAATAAACAAGTGAAACTACATCAAACTAAAAAGCTTCTGCACAGCAAAGGAAACCATCAATACAATGAATGGAATAAAATGCTTGCAAATCATATATCTAATAAGGGGTTAATATCCAAAATATATAAAGAACTCATATAGCTCAATAGCCATAAGGTACATGAAAAGATGCTCAACATCACTAATCATCAGGGAAATGCAAATCAAAACCACAATGAGGTATCACCTCACACCTGTTAGAATTGCTATTATCAAAAAGACAAGAAATAACAAGTATTGATGAGGATGTGGAGAAAAGGGAACCCTTGTGCACTGTTGGTGGGAATGTAAATTGGTGCAGCCATTATGGAAAACAGTATGTAGGTTCCTCAAAAAGTAAACCTATATAGAACTACCACAAGATCCAGCAATTCCACTTCTGGGTATTTATCCAAAGAAAATGAAAACGCTAATTTGAAAAGATATACGCATTCCATGTTCACTGGAGCATTATTTACAATAGCCAAGATACGGAAACAACCTAAGTGTCCATCAATGGAAGAATGAAATCTTTTCATTTGTGACAACATGGATGGACCTTCAGAGCATTATGCTAAGTGAGATAAGTCAGAGAAAGACAAATACCATATGATCTCCTTTATATGTGGCAGCTAAACAAATAACCAAGAACAACAACAAAAACTGAACTCACAGATATAGATAACAAGTTGGCGGTTTGCCAGAGAGGGGGATGGCGTTGTGCTTGTGCAAAATGGGTCAAAAGGTACAAACTTCCAGTTATAAAATAAATAAGTCATGTGGATGTAATGTACAGCATGGCAACTAGAGTTAATAATACTGTATTGCATATTTGAAATTTGCTAAGAGAGTAAATCTTTTTTAAAATTGAAGTACAGTTGATTTACTATGTTTCAGGTGTATAGCAAAGTGATTCAATTATCTATCTATATATATCTACCTATCTATCTATCTATCTATCTATCTATATATATATATATATATCTACCTATCTATATTCTTTTTCAGATTCTTCTCCATTATAAGTTATCACAAGAGTAAATAAATCTTAAAGAAGAAGAAATTTTTTTTCACAAGAAAAGAAATTCTGTAACAATGTATGGTGATGGATGTTAAGTGGATTTATTGTGGTTATCGCTTCAAAATATATACAAATATGGAATCATTACATTGCCACTTGAAACTACTACAATGTTGTATGTCAATTATACCTCAATTAAAAAAATTTTTAATTAAAAATGAGAAAAATGGTGGGAAAACATGAACAGTTAGTTCATGGAAGAAGAAATGCAAATGGCCAATAAATGTACAAAAAGATTTTCATCCTCTTTAGCAGTCAGGAAAAACAAATCAAGATCACAATGAAATAAATATTTTACACTCAGTAAAACTGAAAAAAATTAGTAAGTCTGATAATGCCAAATACTGGTTAAGGATGGGATCAGTGAGCCATCTTAAGCATTGCTGGCAGAATATAAACTGATATAAGCACTTTGGAAAACCATTTAGAGCTTATAAAATTGAATTTCACATATCCTATGGGTCCAAAAATTCCACTCCTAGCTTTATACCTAGAAATACTCTTCTATGTGTGTACCAAGAGACAAAAATAAGATTCGTTCATAGCAATGCTGTTCATAATAGCAAAAATCAAAGCAACTTAAATATTCATCAATTGAAAACAATATGGATTAATATATTGTGGTACAGGCATATAATGGAATAGTATATAGCACTAAAAATAGATGGTCTTTATCTATACCCAGTAACATGGCTGAATCTTGGAAATCCAATGTTAACTACAAAAAACAAGTCACAGAAGATGACATATAGCATGATACCATTCCTATAAAATTAAAAACCTAGCAAACCTTAGTGATACATATGTAACCTAAAAATAACCCCAAAAATCTATTTTTGAAAAAGCAAAGAATAATAAACAAAAAAAAACAAATTAGTCATCACCCCTGGGGGGGGGAGGCACAGGGAGAGGAAAGAGAAGAAGCACATAGATAGACATGAGGCATTTGTAGGATTCAAATTCTGTAGTTGAATGGTAGGTTCAATATGTACTCACTGTATGATTATGCTTTATAATTTACATATGCTTCATATATTCTTTTATAGTATTAGTACATTTAAGGCTAATTTAAATACATTATAAGGACAGCTAAAAGAATTAAAGTATGCTTTAGTATTCCATAAGAAAGACATACATATCTAAGTCTTGAATAACTTCACTATATAAAAAAGGAAAAGTGTAAACTTAGTTCTATTCACCCCTTTCTAACTCCTTATTTATTGAGGTATTACTGTTTATGATTTTGATAACCTTGAAATGAGAGGGCTTATAGAAATAGCAATACACAGAGTATATTTCCTTAAAAAAAACAGAAAGCATTTTAAAATTTGTTTTCTTTCACCACATTCACAAACATTAACTATACAGAACATTTGCGTAATATAAAAATCATTTTGATGTCCTATATCACTAGACTATTCACATATAAAGGGAAGTGACTTTATTTTCATTTGTATAAAACTGACAATAAATACTTACTAAATGCTTGGATCGATATTTGACCAATGAATCACTGCAGGATTCCAAAACAGTTTCTGGTAATTCAATCAACTGCCTAACCTTCTAAAGATATTAGCATTATAGTGCCCTCTCCTGGTTCTACTTTGTAGTCAAAGTAAAGCAAAGCCACCTACTTTGCTAGTCATATTACTTTTAAATATGGTAAAAACTAATCACACTGGAATAATAGTAATATAATTAACATACTGTAACTTCTAAGAGAATATGATTCTATAACTACCATTCTTTCTGAATTCAACCCATCAATACAAAATCTGAAGAATATTACAAGCCTCAAAGTCTCGTGTTTGCTTTTAATCTAAGTGAAAACTAATAAGTAAAGTAATTGTTTAAAGTCATACAAATCTCTATGAAAATCCTAAATAACCCCTTACAGGGGATATACCTTTTCTCAAATACATAAGTAATTTGAATATGATCTTCATAGTTTTTTCATTCAATTGTACAGATCCTAATGAAGTACTATGTGAAATTACTTTTCACTCAAACAGATATATGGTCTGCAGTAAATAATTATACAGCCTGTCTTTAAACAGTTGGCAGAGTACAATATAAACTCTTCTCTACTATATGTTGTATATTTTAATTTACATATGCTTAAAATATATAACCACAAAAAATTTCTAAAAATGCAATTCTATTTGTAAAGTTCAGCACTGCCAATCAGTTCACCTGAGCCAACATCTAAATATATGAGGTAATTAAAGTAACTGAAAAATGCATTGAAAATATCTACCAGGTATCACAAGTAAGCCTGAACAAGAAAGCATAAAAATGTTTTGGGATTTGTATACTTTTTCTACTTTTAAATTTCACTATTCTAATAATGCGAGATGTATAATAAACAATATATTTAAAATACTATGAATTGTTGCAATTAGAATAAAAAAGGAATTTTAGCATATCACTTTAAATTACCTCTCTTTTTAGAAAACAAAATCACAAATATACTATAACCATTATTAGAGAAAACAGCAACTAATCTAGACCAAAGTATTTTACAACTAGAAGAAACTTTGCCATTATCTTGCTCAGTCCCCTTCTTTAGCCAATAACAAAAATGAGCCCCAAAGTGGTGAATTGATTTACTACAGTCAATTACTTAGGAATAAATACTAAAACATCCTAAATTGATATAATTTCCACATTGGTCTTGAATAAAGTTAAAATCTTTGTCTGATTTATGATGCAGTAATATCTTAATTATTTGGTTAGACTTGAATTCAGTAAAATGATAGTTTCATTCTGATTTCTGAAAACCAGAAGATGACATATTGAACTAGCAACCAATTCTAACTCCTTAGATATTTAAGTTCTTAGCTTCAGGCTCTTCATCTACAAAATTAATGCTTTATTAAATGATCTCTGAAGTTTCATTCACCTCAGTAATTCTATGACTTTTAATATGTCACAAAGCTTTGAAATTATGCATTCATGGGTCTAACTCCCCTACTAGTTTATAATGATCTTAAGGGCATGGCACATGTTTTATTCATCGTGTATCCCCTGAAGTTAGCACAGCGTCTGGTCAAGAAAAATTTTTTTGGACATAAATTTAAAGGGTGTATCTTCTAAATCCCTAGATAAAACAGGTCACTTATGAAATCACCAAAGTATACATAAAAACTTTTCATAACCAAAGTATCTATTATGTAAAAATTCTGACAAAATAAGACACTATTTCTCACTTTCATATGGCAGTGAATTTGTTGTACTATATCCAGCCTCAGAGTGCTCTGATCTATGCTTTGTGATGATTGTAGAAAGGATACTATAAAGAAGTATTAATTCATAATTTAGGAATTATCAACTTATAAATTATGAAGTAGATAACTGGCTAAATAAATAATCCATATTCAGATAATCAGGATGTAAATATACAAACACTATCAATCTCAGATGGACACTGACAACAGATGGGTACTGAATGATCATTCATATTCTTTACTTTATATTTCAATGCCTGGAAAGAAAAGCAGAAGACTTAATAACCAAAATGGAAATACCACATGCCTTTTCTAAGTACACATCAAAATATTATCATGTCTCCAAACATGCCATTCAAACTTTAGCTACTTACTTGATGGCCCAAGGACATCTTTGCTATCACCAAGAAGCTTTTAATGCAGGGTAATTGAGCAGCAAACAAATACAATCCAAATCAGGAAGAAGCAAAATGTATCAGGATTGAAGCAGCAGTGAAACAAAAGGACAAGGAAAATAGCATTAGTTTTATAAGTAGAAAGCACATGCATATCAATTCTAATAATCATAATTCGCAAGGAATTTTCTTTTCCACACATAAAAAGACATTGGCTTAGGTGTTATGTTTGTTTTAATTTTGGAAAATGAAGGTGGAAAGAGAAAAATGAAATCACCCAAGTATTTTGTTTTGAAAATTACTCAAGTGAAAAATTACTTTCAACTATAATTCAAGATATGGGTTAGGAGTGATAAAAAATTATTTAGAAATGTAAAGGACAGCCAAAAAGTTATTCATTTAAATTCAAGTGGCTTAAAAATATATAACACCCATGCACTATTAAATATTAGTTCTGCATGCCATGAAAGCACTTAACACTACATAGAAATTCAGGATGCTTCTACATAACGAAAGGAGTTTACTGAGTGCTTATATTATGCCAAGCATGTGCAAAGAGCTTTTACAGAGACATCAACAAAGTGGAACAAATTTTTTTCTCAAATGGCAAAAAAACAAAGAGTATTGATTAGAAGAACAATAAATTTTACTAAGTTAGGCAAAACTTTCTTAGGACCCACTAATATCAAGCATATAATCTAGAGCTACTAGTCTCTAGGAAGTCAGAAGATCCAATTCTTAAATGATTAACTTGCAATCAACTAAAAGAAACAGGAAAAAGACTGCTGATCTTTGTCTAGTAACTATTTTAATAAACAGCATTACACTAAATGTCACTTATAGACAAGTGTTTTGGTCTCCCTTGGCAGGAACAGAGTCCTTAGCTCTCTCCTTCATTTCAAATGCCAAACATGGAAACGTATCAGAAGTGATTAAACAAACAAACAAAAAGTTCCCACCACTAATGACATTATTGTTTGGTCTTATTTAAAGGGAATGGGGAATCTTAATTGGTTTTGACCAAAAAAAAAGTAGCAGTTGTTTGCTTTAGGGCTTCTGCTATCTCCTAGGGAAAAAAAAAAAATCTTGGCTCTGTTACTTCCCTAAAGTGATGGTTATTTCACAATGCTTAAAATTATGTTCTAATGCCTTTAAAGGCATTTGCTCTATTCATTTTTTCTATAGGTGTCCATTTAAATTCATTCTTCTATAAACTGAGTTCACAGATAAACTAAAAAGAAATACAGCTTTAGTGACAACGAAATAATTGTGCTCAAATCCATTACAGCTAGCAAGCATGTGGGAAGAGATTAAAGTATTTGTGGCAGGCAACCTCTAAAATGGCCCCAGTGATCCCCACTTTTTGGTGTATAATCCCCTCTCTTTGAGCATATACTGGACTTGCTGAATCACTTCTAATGAACAGAAAATGGCAGAGGTGAAAGGATGTCATTTCCAAAATTAGACTGTAACAAGACTATGACTTCAACCTTGTTTGTGGTCTCTTGCTCTCTCCTAGATAGATGATCCTGGGGAAAGCCAGCTGCTGCATCATGAGGCAACCCTGTAGAAAGGCCCATGAGGCAAAGGAACTGAGGTCTGTCCACAAACCCTAAGTGACCCTGGAAATGGCTCTCCCGCCTCTCCTGACCCCCTCAGCGGCAGCTCCCACCCTCCAGTAGCTTGATTGCAACCATATGAAAGATTCTGAGCTAGAGACACCTAGCAAAGCTGCTCTTAAATTCCTGACTCACTGAAGTTGTAAGATAATAAATGCTTGATTTCTACCATTTAATTTTGGGATGATTTGTTATATATCAATAAATAACTAATACAATATTGGAAAACTGAAGGAAGTTCAGAACCTGACAGAGACAACTATGGCAAACTTTACAAATCCTTCATAGACATCTTTTGGAAAAATCTTCCTGTACTGATATGAATAATTACCAGTTTCCCTAGATTTACCTATAACTTCCTAAAGGAAAGAATGATTCTAACCATATTTACATAGTTAAGAGTATTTAATTTCACAAGGGCCAGTCACATTTGAAGCTTTTGAGCTGGTCTTCTACTTAGGATAAAAGATCAAGTTCACTTTCATTGTACAGTTCTGTATGATATAATTCTCAGATTTTGTTGATTAAAAGCACTATGTCATCTTCTGTGCAGCTGTACTCCTTATATATTTACTCCCAGAAAATAATCCCTAGCATACACAACAGCTTCTGAACATTTATTTCAAATTATGCTTTCAACATTATATCCTCAGGCATATTGGTGTCATATAAATCTGAATGTATTGTATTAATCCAATATTTTTCTCAGGCTGAGGCACTGGAGAATAATCAAAGTAAACACTGTCTATTCTTATCATTAATCTATCATCCATCCATCCATCCAAATAGTCACTGAGTACCTACTATATAGACAGGTATCATTTTAGGCACTGAGAAATATAGCAGTGAACACAGCAGACAAAAATCCTGTCCTTGTGGTAGTTATGTTCTAGTAGGGAAGATAAACAATAACATAATAAACAAGTAAAATTTTGATGTATATTATATAGTATAAATACTAAGGAAAAATAAGCAGAAAGTGAAGACATAAAATGTTAGGGAAGATGGAGTTAAAGTTTTAGATAGGGTGGCCTAAGAAGGCTTCACTACCAAGCTGACTGAACAAAATGAGGAAACTTAACCATAAGGACTTAAAGGGGAAGAGTACTCCAGGGAGAGGGAGGATCAAGTACAGAGCAGAGTACTTGAATAGCAAGACTGGAGTGTTTGGAGAATAGTGAAAAGGCCAGAGGGCTGGAAACAAGGCAAGCAGGAGAGTAGCAGATGAAGTCAAAGAAGTAAACAGCTGTAGGACTTTATAGGACATAGTCAAGCCTTCTGTTTTATTCTGGATGAAATAGGGAGCCACTGGATGGTTCTGAGAAAAGGAGTAACATACATGATTATGTTTTAACAGGACTGCTCTGGCTGCTATGTTGAGAATAGACCAGAGGGACAAGGGTATTATCAGCTCAGAGGTTACTGCAATAATCTAGGGGAGAGATGAAGGAGACTTGGACCAAGATGGGAGCAGTGACAGTGATGAGAAGTAGTTAAGTTCTAAATATATTTTTAAGGTAAGGTCAACAGGATTTCCAAACAGGCCAAGCATGAGGTAAAAGAAAAAAAGGAATCAAAACGATGTCAAGTGTTGGAGTCTGAGCACCTGGAAGGATGAACTGCCATAATCTGAGATGGAAAAGACAGTGAGACAAGCTAGTTTACAGGGAGAAATATAGGTACAATCATCCCTTGGTATCCAGAGAGAACTGCTTCCAAGACACCTCCCACCTCCACCCCACCCCACCACAATACCAAAATCTGCGGATGCTCAAGTCCCTTATATAAAATGGTGTAGTATCTGTATATAACCCATGTATATCCTCCTATATACTTTATGTCATCTCTAGATTACTTATAATATCTAATTCAAAGTAAATGCTATGTAAATAGTTGTAAATACAATGAAAATGCTATGTAAATAGCTTATAGCATGTGGTAAATCCAAGTTCTGCATTTTGGAACTTTCTGGAATTTTTTTCCCCCAAATAATTTCCATCTGCAGTTGGCTAAATCTTTGGATACAGAACCCTCGGACATGAAGGGCCAACTGTAGCTCAGTTTGGAATACATTAAGTTTGAAATGCCTGTCAGACATCTAAGTCAAAATGTCAAGTAGGCAGCTAGACACACAGACCTGTACAGGGAAAGGTTTAGGTTGGTAAGAAAATAGTATAAATTATGGTATGTGTGATAGTTAGGGTATATGATCTGAATGGCTTCATCACAGGAGACTGAAAAATGCCACAGGATAAAAGAACAGCCTCCAGAAAACATACATTATAATGGAACAACAGAACTAAGAATTAAAGCTGAAATGCTACAAAGAGAAGCAGAAACACAATGAAAAATAAGCTTCACTTAAGAAACCTTTCCCAGAAGGATGTGGATAAAAAGGCATTAAGTTGAGATGCAAGTGAAATCATCCTCCCAGAATTATTTGCAAGTGATGCTAACTGGGAAACAATATATAAGTAATTGAAGATTACATATTAATTTTACCAAGTAACTGACATCACTGAAGTCTTCTACACACTGCTGAACTGCACACTACACTTCTTATTCTTACTGCTTTTAGGATTGGGCCTAATTTGTGCAGTTCCATATTGTATAACCCATGAATAAAGACAATGTGGAAGTACTGATGTGGAAATGCTCTATACAAGTACCTTTTAAGATATTTAAAAAAAGAAAAAGCTAGCCACTCTTCTTGGCTTTTGATAGAGAACAAAATACTGCTAGAATTTCAAGGAATCCAGGAACTTTCTCCTCAGCTTGTTCAGAAAAAGAGCATTTAAGATATGACAGGGCTTCCCTGGTGGCGCAGTCGTTCAGAGTCTGCCTGCCGATGCAGGGGACACAGGTTCGTGCCCCGGTCCGGGAGGATCCCACATGCCGCAGAGCGGCTGGGCCCGTGAGCCATGGCCACTGAGCCTGCACGTCCGGAGCCTGTGCTCCACAACGGGAGAGACCACAACAGTGAGAGGCCCACGTACCGCAAAAAAAAAAAGATATGACAGAAACATTTTCTCTCTCTGAACAACTTACCATGTTTACAATTATCCCTTGAACAATGTCCATACAGTCATCTCAAATTTTTTATCATATAAATAAATTCTCTACTTTGGCAGAAAGCATGAGCTGAAAAATAATAATAGTAACATGCCTAGAATTTTTCTACTTGGTATTCAATAGCATACTACCAGTACTTTAAATAAAAGCATGAAATATAGCCATTATCTAAATCTTTACTGATTTTAGTCTACAAATATCAGGAAAAGAGCATAATATTAAAAATGTGATTTTACTTTAATGTACTTCTAAATATTTGCCATGCCATCTGTAATTAGCGTAAAACTTGTGATCTTTAAGCAGTGTAAAGGAAGAGGTAGAAGTTCATAATCACACCCTTCAACCTGAGAAACCCCTCAGTCCTGAGCAATCCAGGACAGATGGCCACCCTATATATATAATACAGAAACAATACCATGAGGTTCATAGCTTGATTTCATTGCCTTTAGCACGGCACCTCCCTGTTTTATTGATTTGACTTACTTGTTGAGCTTAAGAGAAAGTACAAATAGCTTATCAAGCACTGATATGAGTAGAGCTTAAAAATAAAATTTCAAGCAGACGGCACCTCTTCCCCCAATACAGTTGATCAAGTTGTACTCAGAGAAGCAATCCTACTTCAGTGGGCTCTTGGAAGCCACAATACTGAAGAAGAATTATATAAAACATCTGAAGAGTGCTTGGACTTCCCTGGTGGTGCAGTGGTTAAGAATCCACCTGCCAATGCAGGGGACAGGGGTTCGAGCCCTGGTCCAGGAAGATTCCACATGCTATGGAGCAACTAAGCCCGTGTGCCACAACTACTGAAGCTCACGCACCTAGAGCCCATGCTCCGCAACAAGAGAAGCCACCGCAGTGAGAAGCCCGCACACCAACACGAAGAGTAGACCCCGCACGCTGCAACTAGAGGAAGCCAGCACACAGCAGCACAGACCCAGTGCAGCCAAAAATTAAAAAAAAAAAAAAAAAAGAGAATAAATTTTTTAAAAAACAGAAAATTAAAAAAAAAGAATGTTCTACTTAGTGTTATCTTTGGCTCTTAGAGTAAGAAATTCAATGAGGGATATACAACGCAGCTGAGATCTGTTTGTTCTTTAAACAGGAGTCATCACTCTACACTTAAATAAATTTTTTCATATTCCTGCAATCGTTTGCAAAACACACATGTGCACATTTTATCCCTGAGTTTTACAGGAGAGATTTTAAGGGAATATTTTTCTGGGACTAGAGTTTATCGCTGTTAGAGAATATGATCTGATCTGCCAGGCAGTTACATTTTTGATACAGCAATTCCACCACTAGGAATGTATACTAAAAGATGTGTTCAAGGATATTTATCACATCATTTATAGTAATCTACTTAAAACAGGGAATTAAATAAATAATAATACATTCACATAATAAAATACTCTGTAGTCATTATAGTTTGGTTTTTTTTTCAGGGACTGAAAAACATTCATTATATATTGGCTTTTAAAAGTGTTATACTGAATCACTTTGCTATACAGCAGAAATTAACACAACATTGTAAATCAACTATACTTCAGTAAAATAAAATTTTTTTAAAGTAGGTTATAAAGAAGTTTGTATGATATGACTCCATTTTTATGAAATTTCATGTGTAAGATATACACATATGAACACATATATGCCACAAAAATAAAAACAGTGGTTACCTCTAGAAGGTAGAATTTTATTTATTATATTTTCCTTTATTGTTTAAAAATGCCACATTGGTATGCATTATTTTTATAGTCAAAAAAGATTAAATCTATTTACATATTGGAAAAATGAAAACGGAATTTTCAAGGTGATCTTCTCGATCTATGTTAGCTACGCTTTATAATGGCATAATCATCTGTGATTAAACATAGTGGAAAATATATTCTAAGAATCTAACTTGAAATCCTAAAAAAAAATACAAAAAATGTTAACATTTTGAACATAATACCATATATTACTCTCTGTCTCTTGAACTTCAGCAATTTCTGCAAATGGCAAGATCTAAAAAATAGGACAAATTTTCTCAGGAGTGATTTAATTTCGTATACCTGAATCTGAATCTAGAGAGCCCGCACAGTTTATCAAATGAATTAAGTGGTGCATTAATCTTAAAAAGTAGCAAAAAAAAAAAAAAAAGCAATAGTATGCTTACCAGTATCTGTACACTGGAAACTAAATCCTTAAAAAAAAAATCCCGAGGCTTCAGGAAATTATAATCAATCTGCCAACCCATGAAGTCTTCTCGGACATGTTCTGGGGCTTTTTCCCAGTTCTTATCCTCCTTGCATATATTTAATTATACCAGCCCTTCCACCATGCAAGCCCTCTCCTCCTTTCCATGCAAGTCCTCTCTCCTCCTTTAGTTTCTAAAATACGCCACTGCTCTGGCTTCCTTTCTCCTAATTGCCTACCTCCACTTGGTCCTCCAATTCAATAAGTGAGTGACCTTAACCAATGACCAATCCTCAACTATTTGTTGTTTTCTCTCTACCTGCTCTCTTCCTGCAGATTCCATTCTTAATGAAGGCTCATTTGCTACCTTTATTCAGACAACTTTCAAGTTTCTTCTTCAGACCTAGCCTATCTCCAAAACTTCAGCTTAACATATTCCTACCTGTATGTTCAGACATTATTGCAAATTAACTTCCTGTTCTAAAATTCTGTTAACAGGCCCTGAACCAAGATGGCGGAGTAGAAGGACGTGCTCTCACTCCCTCTTGTGGGAACACCAGAATCTCAACTAGCTGCTGGACAATCATCGACAGGAAGACGTTAAACTCACCAAAAAAGATACCCCACATCCAAAGACAAAGGAGAAGCCACAATGAGATGGTAGGAGGGGTGCAATCACAGTAAAATCAAATCCCATAACTGCTGGGTGGGTGACTCACAGACTGGAGAACACTCATACCACAGAAGTACACAGCGGGAGGAGGAATTCCTACAGAATCAGACTTTGAAGTCTAGTGGGATTTGATTGCAGGACTTTGACAGGACTGGGGGAAACAGAGACTCCACTCTAGAGGGCACACACAAAGTAGTGTGTGCATCAGGACCCAGGGGAAGGAGCAGTGACCCCAGGGGAGACTGAAGCAGACCTACCTGTTAGTGTTGGAGGGTGTCCTGCAGAGGCGGGGGTGGGGGCTTTGGCCCACTGTGCGGACAAGGACACTGGCAGAAGAAGTTCTGGGAAGTACTCCTTGGCATGAGCACTCCCAGAGTCTGCCATTAGCCCCAACAAAGAGCCCAGGTAGGCTCCAGTCTTGGGTTGCCTCACGCCAAACAACCAACAGTGAGGGAACCCAGCCCCGTCCATCAGCAGTCAAGCGGATTAAAGTTTTACTGAGCTCTGCCTACCAGAGCAACAGTCAGCTCTACCCACCACCAGTCCCTCCCATCAGGGAACTTGCACAAGCCTCTTAGATAGCCTCATCCACCAGAGGTCAGACAGCAGAAGCAAGAAGAACTACAATCCTGCTGCCTGTGGAACAAAAACCACATTCACAGAAAGACAAGATGAAAAGGCAGAGGGCTATGTACCAGATGAAGGAACAAGATAAAACCCCAGGAAAACAACTAAATGAAGTGTAGATAGGCAACCTTCCAGAAAAAGAATTCAGAATAATGATAGTGAAGATGATCCAGGACCTCGGAAAAAGCATGGAGGCAAAGATCAAGAAGATGCAAGAAATGTTTAACAAAGACCTAGAAGAATTAAAGAACAAACAAACAGAGATGAACAATACAATAAATGAAATGAAAAACACACTAGAAGGAATCAATAGCAGAATAACTGAGGCAGAAGAACGGATAAGTGACCTGGAAGACAGAATGGTGGAATTCACTGCTGTGGAACAGAATAAAGAAAATATAACAAAAAGAAATGAAGACAGCCTAAGAGACCTCTGGGACAACATTAAACGCAACAACATTCACATTATATGGGTCCCAGAAGGAGAAGAGAGAGAGAAAGAACCAGAGAAAATATTTGAAGAGATTATAGTCGAAAACTTCCCTAACATGGGAAAGGAAATAGCCACCCAAGTCCAGGAAGCACAGCGAGTCCCATACAGGATAAACCCAAGGAGAAACATGCCGAGACACATAATAATCAAATTGGCAAAAATTAAAGACAAAGAAAAATTATTGAAAGCAGCAAGGGAAAAACGACAAACAACATACAAGGGAACTCCCATAAGGTTAACACCTGATTTCCCAGCAGAAACTCTACAAGCCAGAAGGGAGTGATGTACTTATGTATATCATGATATACATGATATACTTAAAGTGATGAAAGGGAAGAACCTATAACCAAGATTACTCTACCCGGCGAGGATCTCTTTCAGATTCGATGGAGAAATCAAAAGCTTTACAGACAAGCAAAAGCTAAGAGAATTCAGCACCACCAAACCAGCTCTACAACAAATGCTAAAGGAACTTCTCTAAGTGGGAAACACAAGAGAAAAAAAGGACCTACAAAAACAAACCCAAAACAATTAAGAAAATGGTCACAGGAACATACATATCGATAATTACCTTAAAAGTGAATGGATTAAATGCTCCAACGAAAAGGCATAGGCTTGCTGAATGGATACAAAAACAAACCCATATATATTCTGTCTACAAGAGACCCACTTCAGACCTAGGGACACATACAGACTGAAAATGAGGGTGTGGAAAAAGATATTCCAGGCAAATGGAAATCAAAAGAAAGCTGGAATAGCAATACTCATATCAGATAAAATAGAATTTAAAATAAAGAATGTTACAAGAGACAAGGAAGGACGCTACATAATGATAAAGGGATCAAGCCAAGAAGAAGATATAACAATTACAAATATATATGCACCCAACATAGGAGCACCTCAATACATAAGGCAACTGCTAACAGCTATAAAAGAGGAAATCGACAGTAACATAATATGAGTGGGGGACTTTAACACCTCACTTACACCAATGAACAGATCATCCAAAATGAAAACAAATAAGGAAACACATGCTTTAAATGACACAATAGACCAGATAGATTTAATTGACATTTATAGGACATTCCATCCGAAAACAGCAGATTACACTTTCTTCTCAAGAGCGCACGGAACATTCTCCAGGATAGATCACATCTTGGGTCACTAATCAAGCCTCAGTAAATTTAAGAAAATTGAAATCATATCAAGCATCTTTTCTGACCACAACACTATGAGATTAGAAATCAATTACAGGGAAAAAACCATAAGAAACACAAACACATGGAGGCTAAACAATACATTACTAAATAACCAAGAGATCACTGAAGAAATCAGAGAGGAAATCAAAAAATACCTGGAGACAAATGACAATGAAAACACAATGATCCAAAACCTATGGGATGCAGCAAAAGCAGTTCTAAGAGGGAAGTTTATAGCTATACAAGCTTACCTCAAGAAACAAGACAAATCTCAAATAAACAATCTAACCTTATACCTAAAGGAACTAGAGAAAGAAGAACAAACAAAACCCAAAGTTAGCAGAAGGAAAGAAATCATAAAGATCAGAGCAGAAATAAATGAAATAGAAACAAAGAAAACAATAGCAAAGATCAATAAACCTAAAAGCTGGTTCTTTGAGAAGATAAACAAAATTGATATCCCATTAGCCAGACTCATCAAGAAGACGGAGAGGACTCAAATCAATAAAATTAGAAATGAAAAAGGAGAAAGATTTGGAACAAGACAAGGATGTCCACTCTCACCACTATTATTATTCAACATAGCTTTGGAAGTCTACAGAGTGAAGTAAGTCAGAAAGAGAAAAACAAGTATCTTATATTAATGCATGTATGTGGAACCTAGAAAAATGGTACAGATGAACTGGTCTGCAGGGCAGAAGTTGAGACACAGATGTATAGAACAAACAAACCAAGGGGGGAAAGACGTGGTGGGGTGGGGATGGTGGTGTGATGAATTGAGCGATTGCAATTGATATGTATACACTGATGTGTATAAAATTGATGAGTAATAAGAACCTGCCGTATAAAATAAATAAATAAAATTAAATTAAAAAAGAAAAAAAATTCTGTTAACAAAGAACAAGCTTTAAGCTTGTTTTAGAAACATCTTTATGTCAAAAACCATACTCAGTAGCTTCCCTCAGAAACCAACTTCCATGCCAACTTGCTCAATTCTTTCAGTGGTACCATCTTTCTTTGAATCACTCAGACCTAAACCCTTGAGTCACTGAGACTCTATTTTCCCCCCAACATCTGATTAAGTCATTAAATTGTAATTAATTTTAAATAGACAATATCTACTCACATCTAGTCCTTTCTTTCAATTCCCATTAATACTAACCAGGCCAGACCCACATCACCACATTTATCAGCTTTTGCATCTTCCTTCTAATAGATGTCCCTGCACTCAGTCTTACCTTACTCATTTACCTACTACACTAAATATTGAAGTTCAAACACACAATAAAGACATGGTCCCTATTACTAAGAATATCACCATATATTGAAGACTGTATATACTGTAGTAGAGTAATTCATTTGACTTTAAGGTAAGTTATCTCCACCCAATCTACACAATATTACTCATTATTCAAGCCAGACCTATCATTAGCAAGTCATTTAGCTGTTCTGAAATTTATTTTCTCCTCTGTGAATACACAATTATTAAACCTTACAACTTTCCAAAGTTGTTGTGAGGCTTAATAATAGTTTACATGAGTGTACTTTATAAATTTTTGTTAAAGCATTATTCAGACATAAGGCAGAATTACTGAGTGGTACAGTAAGTGACAAAGACTAAGAAAGGACCAAGAAGGGAATGATTAATTTACCAAGTTAATTCCCTAACATATCACTTGGGCCATGTGGCTCCTCCACTTAAAAATATTTGATAGCACCCATTCTTTAGGGAAAAAATCCCCAACCCTGATATTTAAATCGTCTACAATTTGACCCAATTATTCATTCCACAGAAATGTTTTGATCTCCTATGAGGTAGCCTTGCAACTCCAAAATTTCACTTATCTAAATTATCTGTCTAGTAAAACTGATTGCTCAGAGCAATCTGCAATATTCTGCAAAAACATTGTTTTTGCTTCCCTGTTCAATAGCTCAAAAGTTCCCTGCCTTGAAGGCTCAACTCAAATTGCCAATTCTGCTACCAAAGTTCAAGATGAAGTGTATCTTTCCCCAACACTAACTTTCTAATACCAGTTCTTTAACAATGCATAGTTATCTCATAGTATTTCCTCTACTGCTACCATAAATAGGTAAAAATTAATTTGTTATTTAACTTTTTTCCTAATATTACAATGGTCTAGTTATAGTGTTGTCAAATAGAACTACTGGACAATTCAAGTCTAGCACAACCTTACCTCTCCCCAGCTCAACCCACTGACCACTCTCTAGCATTTGTCATTGTTGACCACTCCTTTTCTCAAAACTCTCCCCCCTTCCTTAATTTCCAAGTTATTTTCTCTCCTTTCTCTCCTTTCCTCTTTCTGCCTGGCCCGCTTCCCCTTCTTTTCCCTTAAGATAGTTATTTCCCAAGGTTGCAGCCTAGAATCTCTTTTGTCCCCATGCAACATGCTTTCCATGAATGATTCCACTGACTTGATTTTTATGGATTCTATTCACTGACAACTCCCCAAATTAGTTTCCCACCTTAACCTCTCCTGAACTCCAGCCCCTTAGGGCCATCCCAATCACTCTCCTGGTACACTCATTCTTATTATCCCAGAAAAAATAGCACATCCTTGGTAAGGGTATTCCTGACTTCCTATGCCAGGCATAACAAAGGGATACTCACTCCATCTGTTTTGTCACTGCATCCTTCTATCACGCAGAAGTGCAGCAGGCAGCCATAGAGCTCCATGTGTTCCTAGGGACCTGTACTTCCATCTTCCTGAGTGAGGAGGTAGAAAGACCCCTCACTCACCTTTCCCCTAAACCTCAACACTTCCAGCCCAACCACCAGTCTGCATAAAAGATTTGTGAGCTTCACACTTGGCTCTTACCTCTGCCTAGAAAGCTACCTTTAGGACTCTGTTTAAAAGTCACTTCATCAGGGGCTCCCCTGGTGGCGCAGTGGTTGAGAGTCCACCTGATGATGCAGGGGACGCGGGTTCGTACCCCGGTCCGGGAAGATCCCACATGCCGCGGAGTGGCTGGGCCCGTGAGCCATGGCCGCTGAGCCTGCGTGTCCGGAGCCTGTGCTCCGTAACGGGAGAGGCCACAACAGTGAGAGGCCCACGTACCGCAAAAAAAAAAGTCACTTCATCAGAAGACTTCCATGATATTCCTAGAAAATAGCAACACCTATCTCCAATTCTGGTACTCTTTATCCTCCTTACCCTGCTTTATTTTTCATCACAACAATCATCACACAGCACAGTATATATTTATGTATATTTTTTGTCCTTCTTCAATGGAATGTTAACTCCACTAGAGTAGGAACTTTGTCTATTCTGTTCACTGTCGAATCCTTTAAGATTAGAACAGAGCCTGGCACATGGTAGACACTCAACAGACACTGAATGAATGAATGAATAAATGCATGAATGAAAAAAAGGCTCAGTCAGTATTATAACCCTAATACCTAGCAAAGAATTTATTATACATATGTAGTTTGTTGAGTTCCTCTGTTTATTAAAGGAATTAGTTTCAATTCTCCTATGACAAAAAACAAGTCTTGCTCATCTTTGTATTTTCCAAAATTTAACATTCTGCATTCTTAAAATATATATGCAAAGAACTAATATGGGCTAGAACCATGAAATCTGAGTTCTAAACCTATTCTAAACCTTAAGTCGATCAGTATTTCCTAAGTAAACTTGAATAAATATTTTGAATTTAGTTTTCTTATTTGCTCATGACATCTGTTACAGTACTAAAATTCTGTTATACTAACAACTCAACATAGAAAATTATCTCAATCCTAAGAACATCCTTAGCTGTAATTTAAAGCATATTTGTATTTTCTTCCACTATTAGTCTTTGGCCATTATATGCCCGAAGTCCACTGCTAGAAATTCTCCCATGCTTTTTCTTAAATAATTCTGTCCTTCATAAGTGACACTGGTACAAATTCACTACCAGTTTTTGGTAATGGAGCATAAATTATATTTATTCTGGTACTAGTGGTCCCTTGCCAGGTTTAAACCAACCTCCTTCATCAAGATCTTCAGATACAAAGGAAGTTCAAAATCAATCAATGTGATGTCAGTTGTAACTAATGTGAGACTGCTGGTGAAGTCTGTATTTATAAAATAAGAAAAAAGTTAACTGTCCACTAAAAGAATTAAACCGATGACCTTGGCATTTGACCTCATTAACATGTTCCTCTATATCTGACCTAACCATCCATAGTTACCTGAAAAGGTTATGAAATAACAGCTCAACAGAAACCATGTTATCATATCACTATCATGCCAGGCTAGGTATGATAATTGGTTATATGAGGCAGCTCACGTACATAAATATTTCAGTGTATGATGCTTAATCTTATGACTTGTTTACATAATTTCAGTTTGAAATAAGAGCTTACATTACCTGCAATTTCGTTTTGACCAATTCTTTACACAGATACATGAGCCTACATTCTATAATGAATCATGATCAGGAATTGAATTAAGACATAAGAACTGTATAACAAATACCTTCTTTCCTTCTGAAGTTCTATTCTAACAAATCATTCATTAGTAAATTATGTTGATCAAGCCACAGGCAAGACTGCTAATGATAACATAGAAATGTCACCCTCCGTGACTCATAATATCTACCACTTATAAAAATGCAGTCAGCAACTGCTCTCCATGTGTCAGCAACTATGTGGTGCCAAAATGCCAAAAAATTCACCCTGGATAGAAAAATCAAAATTAGTTACAGGAGAACAAAACTTTGGATTAAATAAAATACATCATGGATTGCACATTTTTCGAAGTATACATTATTTTAGGTAATGTATGTAAAAACTTTAAAGGGATGCTTAAAAGGCTAGGTGTAATACAGATCAGTTTACAACATAAAAACATTAGCCTTACATTCAATAACATGAATAACAGAGTATCTGTATTTGAATCCTAACATGGCCCACTGACTAGTTTATGTGACTTAGAAAAATTACTAACCCCTTTAGAGCCTCAGTTTCTTCATCTCTAAAAACAGAGTAATATCTACTTCACAGTACTATGGAGGGAATTAAATGAGAAAGTGTGTGAGACATCAATCCCCGGTGAGGGCACATAGTAAGACTGCAAAAAATAATGTTTTTTCTCTACACAAATACAGTAACCCAAATAGGGAAAGTGCAGATTTTAGAAATCTAGGGGGAAAAGGAAAATCCAGAAGGGACATATTGTCTGTTTTGCTACTATGACCCGACGGGTTTTAACTGTCTTTTACCTAGTTTACAAAACTGTATGCTAACTTGTTCCATGGGCTAACCATCTCTATTTCTATGGTTCTCAACCTTAGTTGGGCATTGAAATCACCTAGGAGACTTCAAAAAGTACTGATTGATGTCTGTGTCTCACCCTCTAAGATTCTAATTCAATTGAACAGCCTGAGCACTGGGAGTTTTCAGCACACCCCAGATAACTCTAATGTTCAGTTGGTTGCCCCTCCCTCCAATATCCATAATTCTGTCAAGATAATTTTCCTAAACCACACTCTGAACAGGTTGTTTCCCTACTCAAAAAAAAAAAGAAAAAAAAATTGAATGGTTTGACATTACATTAAAAACGAAAATCCCAAACTGTAAAAAATAGTATTCAAGGCTCTGTATAATCTGATTCTAACATCATAGGTGAGAGGCAATACAGGAAAAAGATTAAAGCTTAGCCTCTGGAGACAAAATGTATCCCAGTTCTGCCACTTACTAGTTGTGTGACCCTGAGCGACTTTCTTAACTCTCTGTGTCCTCATCTATTTACTACTGAGATAGTAAATTATATTATCTCATAGGGTTATGTGAAGATTACATGAGTTTATCTACAAAGTACTTAGAACTGCTCTGGCACATTATAGAAATTTTTAAAATGTTAGCTGTTATTCATTTCCTCTAGCTTTATTTTCTACTAATTCCCCTAAAGCAGCAAGCAATATTGCCTCTGAGACCTAAAATATGCTCCAAACATGGTGTAGTCATAAACCTGGCGAGGTACTATGTGTATAGATATGCTCAATGATGGTAGGCTAGTTTTTTAGACTCAATATATGTTCAGCTAAAATTAAATTTCACGTGTGTGTGTGGGTATACATGTACATACACAGATACAAATATAAATTCATATACATATATGTAAATTCATTCCCTCTCTCAAGCTCTTTCTTGCTCCATTGCTGTTGTTTTCACCATATTAAACTTAAGGTGACTTCTGAAGCAGTCACAAGTTATTGAAAACCTACTGAGGTGAGGTCTGGATAAATATCCCTTCATTGCTCTATTCTCACTAGACAGTTGGACAGGTAGAGATTTTCTTGAACTTTTAATCAAATTTTATCTTTATGTATCTCCAACATGCTGAAATTCTAATCCTTCACATGTCTTTCCGAGGTTTTGTGGGACTCTCATTTTATTTTTTTAAAAAGCAGGAAGAAATCTAAGATTCTTAATGCACATAATTTTAATTAAGAGTTAAAGGTGGAGCTATGGATGTCTTGGCTTTTACTATATCCTGCTTATAAGAAGCATCTGCATGTCTTAAAACTTAGGAGAAACAGCAAATGATAATGCTTATGAAAAACCTTCAAACCATACTTTTAAAATCTGAATGACTGCAATGTTATGGATATTGAAAGAAGTAATAAATCTTTAAAGCCAAGTTTCCACCTTAAGTCTAATTTAGCAAAACAAATAACTTTCTATTGGGTAAATGACATAATCTATTTACTTGGGAGTGAGCCACCTTAACAGACTTCTGATTTTTAAACTGTGGGCATGTCACAGCTGACAAAGATCTTAATATAGATGAACTGTCCAACAGGGCTGCTGTTCTTTTGATGTTTTTGGTCCCCTTTCAGCCACCACCTCAGCCAACCTTCACACAGGGAACACAAAGCCAAAAAGAAAGTAACCAACTGTTTTTACAAATGGGAACTGAGTTACTTACCAGTGAAGTAACTAACACCCTCCCTGAACCCGTCACTAGAGATGGATGGATGGGGAGCAAGCTTCAAGCAGACAGAGAGTACGGTACCACAGATGGAGGAAAGGCCAGGGGGCCAGAGTAGGAGGAAGACCTGGGAGCCATCTTTCTGGGCCTTTTTCTCTCTATAATACTGGACAGATCACTCTCCACTGTGTCCTTACTACCATGGCAGAACACAATTTAATACCAACCAGAGGCATTAAACAAAGTTTTAATCACTTTTGTTTCTAAATTGTTTTTAAATCAGTTGTAGTATGCACACAACAAGTGCAGGCAAAGACCCTGACTACTGCCTCCCACTGTTCTTTCCCCCAAATGAGCTAACTGATTACAACTAGGGAGGCAGCTTGTCGAAAAGAATTATGCCCAAAGCAGAAATACAGAAAAATTCCCTAAGAAACAGAATATATGAGTGGAAGGAGCAAATGAGGAATAACGAAACAATGATTTTAACAAGAGATTCTTCACCCTAAGACATGTATTCCCTAGACAGACCAAAAAGTCCCTGGGTTCTTACCTTTCTATCTAGGACAGTATCAGATATTCCTAGGAGAATATTATTTCCAAGAAAGTACAAGCTCACAAACAAAAAAAATTAATATCCTAAGAAGCCCAAGTGCTGAGAAGGAAAACTGAACAATCTCAGTAGAAGGAAAGAAAATTAGTAAACAAAAGCCATCAAAAACTTAAAATAACCACAATAAATATGTTCCAAATGATACTGGAGGATATTGTAAAAATATGAAGCATGACCAAGCAATCACAAAAAAACAGCTAGTAATACTGGGTATAAAAATATTATGGTGAAATAAAGTATACAGCAGATTTGAACAGCAAAACAAATATGATACAATAATAAATTAGTGAGTCAGAAGAGTGGTAAAGGAGTTCAACAAAAAGGCACAAAGAAAGGAAAAGATGGAAAATATAGAAGTTAAGAGAGATTAAAGAAGCAAAAGTGCTATTATATTCACAAAATAGGAGACCCAGAGAATTTTTTAAATAAAAAATATTAAATCTTAAATAATTTTGAAACCTCCACAAAATGGATAAATTTCTAGAAAAATATAAAAGGCTTTAAAGACTCCTCCACCTCTCACCCCTAGACATACCTACACAAAACCACAGGCTCAGCTGTATAAGGATTGAAAAGAAAAAAAATGACTATTATTTGCAGATGATATGAATCAGATAAAATAATAAATCTAATAAAACAAAATATATAAGCATTCAACCAATATTGTTAAATATAAAAATGAAAAAAGAAACAAAAACAAACAAAAAAACTCCTTGATATAGATCATGTCTGAATGCTAGGTACAATTATGAAATAGGCAAATTTTATCTCGATCATCACTCCCTCATTCCTAAAGGCTCTATCATAATTCTTCTTTCCACCCTCAACTCCCCCTGCATCTCCAACACACCCAATCAACTACTGGGTCCCTCTTTTCACATCACATAGCTGCCAATTATTTGTCTTTAAAGTGTTAGTTACTGAATGTTTAAATGAGCAATTCTCAAACTTTTGGGTCTCCAGACCCCTTTCCACTCCTAGAAATTACCAAAGACTCCAAAGAGTTGTTGTTTATGTGGATTATATTTATTGATATTTGCTGAATTCGAAATTAAAAGTGAGAAATTCACTATCTTTGCCAGGTGATCATAGTCAACATCAAAAGTGATAAGTCATGTTGATAGTGTATACTTTTCCATAATGATGTGATGATGGCATTTTACCTTTGTGGTCTCCTCCCCAAAACCCAGTCTAATCATGAGAAAAACAACAGACAAATTCCATTTGAGGGACACTGCAAAATATCCGACCAGAACTCCTCAAAACTGTCAAGGTCATCAAAACCAAGTAAAGTCTTAAGATATTATAACTGCCCTAAAACTCTTAGAGGAAAAACATAGGCAGAACACTCTTCGACATAAATCGCAGCAAGCTCTTTTTTGACCCACCTACTAGAGTAATGAAAACAAACATAAACAAATGGGACCTAATGAACCACAGAAGCTTTTGCACAGCAAAGGAAACCATGACGCAAAGACAACCCTCATTGTGGGAGATAATATTCGCAACAAAGCAACTGACAAAGGATTAATCTCCAAAATATAAAAGCAGCTCATGCAGCTCAATATCAAAAAATGGGCAGAAGACCTAAATAGACATTTCTCCAAAGAAGACATAGAGATGGCCAACAAACACATAAAAAGATGCTCACTAATTATCAGAGAAATTCAAATCAAAACTACAATGAGGTATCACCTCACACCAGTTAGAATGGGCATCATCAGAAAATCTACAAACAACAAATGCTGGAGAGGGTGTGGAGAAAAGGGAACCCTCAAGCACTGTTGGTGGGAATGTAAATTGATACAGCCACTATGGAAAACAGTATAGAGGTTCCTGAAAAAACTAAAAATAGAACTACCACATGACCCAGCAATCCCACTACTGGGCATATACCCAGAGATAACCATAATTCAAAAAGACACATGCACCCCAATGTTCATTGCAGCACTATTTACAATAGCCAGGACATGGAAGCAACCTAAATGTCCATCAACAGAGAAATGGATAAAGAATATGTGGTACATATATACAATGGAATATTACTCAGCCATAAAAGGAATGAAATTGGGTCATTTGTAGAGATCCACATGGACCTAAAGAGTGTCATACAGAGTGAAGTAAGTCAGAAAGAGAAAAAAATATATCGCGTATTAGTGCATATATGTGGAATCTAGAAAAATGGTATAGATGATCTTATTTGCAAAGCAAAAATAGAGACACAGATGTAGAGAAAAAATATATGGATACCAAGGGGGAAGGGATTGGTGGGAGGAATTGGGAGATTGGGATTGACACATATACAGTATTGATACTATGTATAAAATAGACAACTAATGAGAACATATTGTATAGCACAGGGAACTCTACTTAATGCACTGTGGTGACCTAAATTGGAAGAAAATCCAAAAAAGAGGGGATGTATGTATATGTATAGCTGATTCATTTTGCTGTACAGTAGAAACTAACACAACATAGTAAAGCAACTATACTCCAATAAAAATTAATTTAAAAAAATAAAGTAACATTAATAGTAGGTTTTTTGTAGCTTATTTTATCATGTGAGGAAGTTCACCTCTATTCCTATTTTTCCGAGAATTTCTGTTGTGAAAAAATGTTGAATTTTATCATTTAAAAAAAAAAAAAAAAGAAAGAAATTATAACTGCCAAGAGGGCCTTAAGGAGATGTGATGACTAAATGTAAAGTGCTACCCTGATGGGATTCTGGAATAGAAAAAGCACATTAGGTAAAAACTAAGGAAATCTGACACAAAGTATGGACTTCAGTTAATAATGTATCAATATGGATTCATTAATTGTATCAAATGTACCATACTAATATGTTAATAATAGGGGAAAGTGGGTACAAGCTACACAGAACTCTGTACTATGTTCAGAATTTTTCTGTAAACCTAAAAATTGTTCACAATATTTCTGTAAAACTCTTCCAAAAAATGAAGTTTATTTAAATTAAAACAAAAAACCACTGCTTAGGAAAAAATTAAACTAAGAAAATTTGAAAACACAAGAATATACAAGCATACACTCCATTAGCCAGCAGAGCAATGGCATAATCACACCTCATACAGTCTTGGGAAAAGTGCACCGTACGTTCACTAGAGAATGAGAAACAAAGCAAATAACATCAAATACCACGGTATTACTACGAAAATAATTTTGACCTCACAGATTCTCTGAAAAGATCTTGAGTTCCATAGTCCTGGGAACACACTCCGAAAATCTCCAAGCATAATGGAATACAAAAGATTTCTGGCTTGGAATTCTATTGATATACTGTGTAGACCACTGGCTATTTCTTTTACTATTTCAAAGCTAACCCTTTCTCTAATTTAGCTCCCCAAACTTATTGAAGAGTCCCATTATATACCTTCAAAATGTTTACGTTATATTATTCAAGCCTCTAATAGAATTAAGAACAACTTTTAACAGGTACAAAAGAAAAAAAGATACAATAAGAATCTAAGTGCTCAAACAATAGGAAATACTGAGTGATATTTTCCCACTTGGGAAGTTCAAACATTACAAATATTTAAGTACTGCTGTTAATTTATACTCCTACTGAATTAACAGATCTAAGCAACGATCATCAATGGCCGCTATTATCACAAGAAGAGAGACAATCAGACATTATGTGCCTCCTGATGGTAATACAGAACACCATCAATGAAGTATTCTTGTCATGAAAAATTGAACCTGAATCTGAGCAAGTCTCAGATTAGAACTGTCTACTGACCAATTTGCAAGAAATATAAGTAACTGAAGAACACATTAAACAATCACCATGGGGGCAAATCCAGATTGTGGGAAACGCTATAGGACAAACTACCTTATTTCCTCAATAAACTGAAAAAGGAAAATTAAAAATTGAAAAGGAAAAATCAAAAACAGATACAGGAGAGACTTAAAAGATTAAAAAAGACTTAAGTGGCTTAGGAACGAAGTCCAACACAAAGACAATAAAAAGAAATTTACAAGACAATTAGGGGCGTGTAAGCAATGACTAGTTGACTATATTAACGAATTCCTCATTTTTAGAGTAATAATGATATTTATGGTTAAAGTTTTAATGAAAAGTCTTTATATTTTAGAGATATATACTGAAATACTTATGAAGAAAATGATGTATATGGGATTTTCTCAAAAAAGTATGGGGTGGGAAGGCAGGAGTATACATGAAACAAGATTGACCCGAGTTGATAATGCTGAAGATGGGTGATGGGTACATGAGAATTCATTATACTAGTTCATCTTATTTATAAAAATATATTTGAAATTTTATATAATAAAGGCTTCAATAAAGATATCTATTAATATTCTTGCATGTGTAGTTAATGTAAACTGCTACAGTTAGAAAGCAGCTATTAGGAAGATGAAGTTATTTTAATATAAAAGACAATAAGTATGTAGGTAATAAATTGGTAACTAAAATTTCTAGTTATTTTATTATTTTACATAAGAAGATCTCTGCAACCTAAGAATTTACATAATTTAGGGCCTTAATCTAACTGGCAACTCCCCAGGTGAGTTGCCCCAGAAGACTACCCAATTTTGGATTATTTGGCAATAGGACCCACTTCTCTAGACTGGGATGCACCAGAGGTTAGTACAATGACTGTGGTAGGCAGAATAATGGCCTCCCAAAGATGTCCACATCCCAATCCCTGGAACCTGTGAATATTACCTTACTTGATACAAGGGACTCTGCAGATGTGATTAAGTTAAAAATCTTGAGACAGGGCAGTTATTCCGTATTATCTGAGTGGGCCCAAAGTAATCACAAGGGTCCTTATAAGAAGGAAACAAGGGGCTTCCCTGGTGGCGCAGTGGTTGAGAGTCCGCCTGCCGATGCCTGCCGATGCAGTCTGGGGGTTCATGCCCCGGTCCGGGAAGATCCCACATGCCACGGAACGGTTGGGCCCGTGAGCCATGGCCGCTGAGCCTGCGCGTCTGGAGCCTGTGCTCCGCAACGGGAGAGGCCACAACAGTGAGAGGTCCGCGTACCGCAAAAAAAAAAAAAAAAAAAAAGGAAACAAGAAGATGAGTGAGCAGTAGATGTGACAACAAAAGCCAGAGGTTGAAGTAATAGGAGGAAGTAACCATGAGCCAATGAAAGACTGCAACCTCTAGACACTGATAAAAAGGAATGAATTCTCCCATAAGAGCCTCCAGAATGAACACAACACCTTGCTTTTAGACTTCTGATATCCAGAACTCTAAGATAATAAATTTCTGTTGTTTTAAGCCACTAAATTTGTGGTAACTTGTAGCAACAAGGAAACTAGCATAATGACCAATGGTAAAATTTAATAGAAAAGTCTATCTTAGTTCAAGTATAATGACTTGAGCTGCCTTTTGAGAAACTGAGTTACCTATAAACTACATGTGTTCATGCTGAGGCCGGATGACCTGCTGTCAGGGGATACTGTAGGTAGAATCCTTACATTAGGCAGATTGTTAGACCAAATGATCTCTAAGTTTCCCACAAAGACTAAGGGAAAAAGTAGCCACAGGACTCAGAGGTTTGCAAAAGGCTCTGCTGGTAGCAAAATCTTTGTTAAAGATGAAAAGGTCTCTACTAGGCAATCCTGAAGTATACAGCATTAGCCAAACACTTAGCAGGCAGGTCTCAAAGGATATTCAAATGTTAGATAAGCATATGTACCAAATTTGTTGACCCATTTGTAATAGATGAGATAAGAAACTTCACAGCCCTTCTCCATCCATTCCCACTTTAGGGTGGGGAAGGGGTATCTAATAAGAACAACCAAGTGCCATTGCGCAAGAATACTTTAAGAGGATTAGTAATTGGCATATATAGATAATTTATCATTGAACTTGAATGCATAAATGTCTTAAAGGTCAGTTATTGAGAAATTGTACACCAAAAATACTGTCCTTATAAATATGCTATCACTAAAAATATGTAATATACTAAGTTAATAATGATAATGATGAAGCTAAACTAATAGTACAGTTAACCCTTGAACAATGAGGGTCTGAACTGCACAGGTCCACTTACAGGCGGATTTTTTTCAATAGTAAATACTACAGTGCTACATACAGATCAGTGGCTGGTTGAATTGAGGATACCAAGGAACCACGGCTCCGCATCGAGGGTCAGAGACTATCCTACCCCACTCCCACTAATCATTCAAGGGTCAACTATATTTAAACAAGAGAATAAAAATAGCAACATTTAAAATCTGTGACCCGCTGAAAAAATAATACTTGATGTTACCAAATATTAGGCAATTCCATTAATTTACATGCCTATATACACAAGCTGTATGATGTTGTCAAATGCTATATATAGTAGCTATACTCCTTAGAATATGATTTAAAGCTCTCAGTAAACTCTAATAACATACCAATTTTACTTGACGAGCACTAAATCACAGTAATCATGAAAAATTCACCTAGTAAGTAAGTAAAATTCAAAGTTTCAGGAAGTCAGGTCATCTCTAGGCCCATCAAGAAGATACTCATTTACTACATTCTGAGAATTACTGAACTAAATCACCTTTGCAGTTCCTTCCATTTCAGAAAGCATCTGATTCGAAGTACCCAATTTAAATTATAATCTTAAGCAAGAGTTCCTCAGTTAAGAGTCCCTTATAATACTATAAAGATCTACACATATTTTTAAAATTTTTATTCTCTTCTAAAACATCAGTTATATAATCAATTTTTAATACAACAAAAGATTTTGACCTCTAATAGACCTCATAAAGTAGTTTCCTCTGGTAACAGAAATAATTTATAAGATATTCAAAAGATATGACTTTCCTTAAGGTAAGGAACATATTCAAATTTTTTTTTAATCTAAAGGTATATTTCACTTATTTAGTTTACTTCAATCTATCAATAAAAATTTGACCCCTACACTTAAAGGATTTCTTAGTGGTTAATTTCCAAAGTGATATGAGTTCTGGACTTTTACATAGTTTTTTAAGACATATATTAAATGTACACTTGTGTTCTCAAGTATATAAGTACAGTATAAAAATGCAATTCACATTTTTCAGTATTTACTACCTAAGACAAACAATACTACCACAAAAATAGAACTAAACACAACTGGAATAATAAATGAGCAAATGAATTTTTTAAAAAATAGAAAGCATAATCTCATATAAAAGAAGAAAATTGAATAAATGGACACTAAAGTCAACTGAGTCCAAGCTTCCACTACCTCACACCAAGACTACGATAGTAGTTTCTTAATTAATATCTTTCTCTCTCACTCCTCTAAATCACCTTATATCCTGCTTCCAGATTCATCTTGTCCACTTTTATAAAAATATTCAATGACATACCACTGTCTACAGAATCAACTTCAAAATCCCTGGTCTGGCACTCAAAGCCTTCCCTAAGTTTGGTCTCTATCTGCCATGTTGATCATTATTCTTGTAAACAACATTCCCTTCCGATCTACCTTCATCAATTTTTCTACTCATTTTCCCCTGAATAAACCCTGCACAATTAATTTCCTGTTTAGCCTTGCCTCTTGC
This sequence comes from Neophocaena asiaeorientalis asiaeorientalis, assembly GCF_003031525.2. Lineage (NCBI taxonomy): Eukaryota > Metazoa > Chordata > Mammalia > Artiodactyla > Phocoenidae > Neophocaena > Neophocaena asiaeorientalis. The sequence goes on along the minus strand of NW_020185339.1, from coordinate 7,755,627 downwards.
CATCCTCCCTTCTTAGAATGCTCTCCTTGCTCATTCTCAATCTTATGATCCCTATTACCTATGCTATTCAAAGTCTGTGTTCTCTTAAGAAAGCTTCTCTAACTACCCCAGTGTATAACAACCGCCCAATTGTCACAACTTGTATAACTATGCCTTGCTTATGTTCCTCATTTAACACTTAGTAAATGCTATTATTGCCTTATCTATCCATCCCTCTATCTAGTCTTCTCAAAAATAAACATAATTCAGACAGACCACATTGTACATCTCTTAGCATCCCCTTCACTGGGCATAGTACTCTGCACAAAGACTGCATTCAAAAAAAGCTTACTAATAATATTCTAAAAACTAGTGCATGCAATCAGATTTTTTACAACACTGCTACCTCATACTGACATACTGCTTTATATTTTCAAAGAACTTTCTGGTTTCACTAGATCATATTGTCCCTCTCAAGTAGGAAGGATGAGTATTCTTGCTTATATATTTTTTATTGAAGTAGAATATCTGCTTCAATATCTTAGGTAGCAAAAATGATATTCAGAGAAAGTGTAAAGCCAAAATTACTCAACAGTGTCGGGCTTTTTTTAATGTGTTTTATTGCTTCTCCTGCCTCTTAACTTTCTTTTTGGAGAGAAGGCTGAATATTAATAATTATATTAACAATAACAATAGTGGCTTTTATTTATTGGATATTTATAATGTGCACAGATGGTAACAGGCATTTTATAGACATATCTCAAATAAAACTCAACAACTCTGGGAGGTAGATATTACTATTATCTTTATTTAATAGATGAGGAAAACTGGAAACCCTCAGAATTTAATTATTTATGCAGGTCATACAACTAAGTGACGGAGCTCAGATTTTAACACACAGCCAAATGTCTACGGAGCCCATGTTCTTATCCACCTCTCCTAGATCTAAACAGTAACTAGCTTAGGCCATGCAGTTCAAAAGTGATATTTTATAAATAGATAACTCAAAGGTGGACCTCAAGATTAGTTTCAAATACAGAATATTTCAGTAGTTCAATTTTTGGTATTATTGTCTCTAAAATGAGCTACAATATTTCATGGAAGAAGCTTAATGAACAACAAGAAGAAAACTGCTCTCGCTGCTTTTTTTTTTTTTCAACATCTTTATTGGTGTATAATTTTTTACACCAATGGTGTGTTACTTTCTGCTTTATAACAAAGTGAATCAGTTATACATATACATATATCCCCATATCCCCTCCCTCTTATGTCTCCCTCCCACCCTCCCTATCTCACCCCTCTAGGTGGTCACAAAGCACCGAGCTGATCTCCCTGTGCTATGGTCTCACTGCTTTTTAAATAACTTGCTCTAATCTCTCAATATCAACAGAATTTAGAATAAAAAATGATTAAAACTTTATCAATATAGATATTCTGATACAGAATTTAATACTATCTACTTAGATATTTACTCTAAAAGGTAACAATAAATTTTAAGCAATTCTATTCAGAAGGACAGATACATAGTCAACATCTTAGTAGCAAAGGAAAGTATTCAGACAGACAGACAGACCTCAGTTCCATCACTTACTTACACTGTGAGCTTTTAGAGAAGACAATTAACCTCCCTGAGCCTATTTCCCTATCTTTAAAAGTGAGGATAAACAAACATCTACCTTTAATGGCTGTTGTGAGGACAGTCTGAAAAAGTATACACTTAGAAAACAGCAGTTGTTATTACTGGTATTTTTACTACCACCAAAAGATTTTAAATATTTTAGCTAAAAAAAACTTAAAGTCCATTAGCATTAAATAAGAAAATATTTATGGTAAAGTAAATATCATGTTCCAAGACAAGGCTTATTCTGAACTTTTTTTTCTGAAGATATAGTGAAAACAAAATAACCTACCATCTGTTTTCCATTTAAAATCGCCGTTACAATAAGCTTCTTCATAAACCAATCTACGTCCATGTCCATTTTATTCTCTATTAACAAGTTATCATTTTAAAGTTTAACTTTTCTTTAACCATTAAAGAAACAAGTTTGAACCAGAAATTCAAAAAAGGTTGGGACCAAGTTAACACAAGTAAACAAAACTGCATTTTGCTATCAATCATTAGACTGATCCTACATTTGAGCCTGAACAAAGGACATTCACTAAATTAAAATGCACAAACACCTCAATTTAGTAGTGACTCTCAACTTCATAGTAGTATGAAAGACAGAAAAGTTGGCCTCTGCATTATTCCAATAATGTAAATTTGTCACATAATCTACCATCTAACAAATCATAGAGCTATCACCTGGCTACATTTACACACTGGCACCTTTACTTTAGGTAATACAAACATCCCTAATAATCTATAAATCAATATTTAATGGAACCTTTAGAAAAGGAGAATTGAAAATGAAATGATCCTAGAGCAAAATGTTTTCGTACAGTGACAAATCATCATTTAATCCACATCCTACTGGTGAATTTTTATTTTTTTTTAAACTTATTGGATAAGGTACACTACCAGTACCCCTACCCATTTGTTTTAATTTCAGAATACAATTCAATCACAACACAAGGCAGCAATATTTATTAAATCTTTATACTTTTATATAAAGAATATATGTGGCAACTGCTCTTAATTCTGAATTATTTTAACTGTTTCATTCTATCTACAGCTGCACATGATGTGAAATTTACAGGCATTTAATTTCCTTAACTGTTAACAACCTCTTGATTTCAGTAAGGCAAAAAGTTTCTTGAGGAAAACAAACACAAACTATTACAGTATGTCTTACACTATATGGCTGAGAAAGCAAGGGAAAAGAGGTAGCAGATAAGGCAGAAATAGCAGAAAACTGGTTTATGCCTTAACAAGCTTTAAACTATCTGTAATTTTCATATCAACAGAGGAATTAAAGTACTATTTTAAAATACTTTTTTTAAAGTTTGTTTTAAATACATTTTTAAAATAAAATGATGGCTTACATCAAACACTTTCCAGCTGTAGATGATAGTACCTTATTATGCTGTATTTGAACCACTCACCAAAGTTCGGTCAGGTTCTCCATCTGCCAAACCAGCCTCCATAGTGAAAGAAGATAGGTTTACACTTCTCTTTCCATTAATATTTAGTCATCCTGTAAATCCTAGAAGAAGAAAATCATATGTATTAGTTCTGGTATAAAACTGTGATAAGTGGGAAATAAAGCGTTAAGTATATAAGGAGAGAGAAATCATTTTAGGCTGAGGTTATTGGGAAATCCAATAATGGAAAAAAAAAAAACAAACAGATTTTGCCATGCACCTTGAAGAATGGTAAAAGTTCAGCAAAAATGAAAGAAAATATTCCAAGTGAAGAGGACTAGCAAGAGCAAGGTTAAAGATATGAGACTGTTCAAAATGTGAAAAGATGATTGAACCTACTTATAACTAAGGAAATAAAATTAGATTTTTTTTTCATTATTACATTGGCAAAAACTAAAAAGTGTGCTACCATCCAATGTTGGTGAGAACATAGGAAAATAGATGTTCTCATGCACTTCTGTGATAAGAATATAAATCAGAACAATTGGGGAGAGGACAATTTAAAATATACATGCTTTAATCCAGCAATTGCAAGGCTAGGAATTATTCCACAAATATATTATACAAACGCACAAAGACATAGATAAACATATCCAACGAAGTAATAGGTGAGGAAAACTGGAACCAGCCTTAATGTCAATCATTAGGAGCTTGCTTAAATTATACTACATACATACAATTGAAGAGCATGCTGCAATTTTAAAAAATGACTTAGTATCTGTATATACTAAACTAGAAAGAAGACCACAACACATTAGGTGGAAAAAACAAAATGATAGAACATAATATATAAAATACTCTTTTTGTTTCTGAATTTTTCATTTTTACAATGAACATGTACTACTTTTATACTTCTTTTTATTTTGAAAAGTCTTAGAAGTAGGTCTTCATCACTTTTCTTTTGAGCTTTTTAACTAACAAAGCCTCCAAGATAAACTCCTATAGTAATTATATATATTCAGAAGTCTCTAATAATCACTCTAATAATTCTTCCTTAAAACAGCTAACAAAATTAAAACCAAGAAATAGGTACACTTCTAGTCATTTCCTGGAGTTCCAAATCATTTTCTTGCCTTTGCAAGTGTAAAAGGCTGCACTGAAATATAAATACAGGATGACCCATCCTGCGGATACGAGTCAGCCTCTTTCCCCAGCCAATCCTGTCATTGTCCAATGGGCTCGTGAACAAAGTAGCCACCATGGTCGGGATGCAGGTTATGCATGGGTTTAGCAACATGGACCTCCACTCACCAAGACCAACCTGGCTACTGCCACTGCTGAGTGCCAAAACTACCAGCAGCAGAGACCAACACTGAGTCCCCAGTATGAACTATTACCTGAGGTGATCAGCCAGCTACCTGGTGACAGGTTGATTACACTGGACTGCTTCTATCATGGAAGAGGTAGTACTTTATTCTTACTGAAATAGATACTTAGTCTGTATACAGATTTGCCTTCGCTGCACAAAATGCTTCTGCCAAAACTACTATCCGTGGACTTACAGAATGCCTTCTCTACCCCTCCTATTGTTCTACAAAGCACTACTGCTGATCAAGGAACTCATTTCACAGCAAAAAAAAAAAAACAAACAAAAACCTGTGGCAATGGGCTAGTGAATTCACTAGTCTTACCATATCATCCTGAAACAGCTGGCTTGATAGAACAGTGGAATGGCCTTTTGAGGACTCAGTGAGAGGACCAGCCAGATGGCAATACCTTGGGCGAGGATCTCCAAAAGGCTGTATATGCTCCGAATGTCCGATATATGGTGCTGTTTCTTGCATAGCCAAGATTCACAGGTTAGGACTCAGAGGAAGGAAATGGAAGTGGCACCACTGATTATTTATTGACCCACAAGCAAAAATTTTTGTTTATTTATTTTTATTGAAGTATAGTTGATTTACAATGTTGTGTTAGTTTCTGGTGTACAGCAAAGTGATTCAGTTACACATATACATATACATATTCTTTTCCCTTATGGTTTATTACAGGATATTGAATATAGTTCCCTGTGCTATACAGTAGGACCTTGTTGTTTATCTATGTTCTATATAGTAGTTTGTATCTGCTAACTCCAAACTCCTAATTTATCCCTCTCCCACCCCCTTTTCCCTTTGGTAACTGTAAGTTTGTTTTCTATATCTGTGAGTCTGTTTCTGTTTCATAAATAAGTTCATTTGTGTCATATTTTAGATTCCACATATAGGTGGTATCATAAGGTATTTGTCTTTCTTTTTCTGACTTACTTCACTTAATATGATCATTTCTAGGTCCAGCCATGTTGCTGCAAATGGCATTATTTCATTTTTTTTATGGCTAAGTAGTGTTCCATTGTGTATATATACCATATCTTCTTTACCCATTCATCTGTCAATGGATATTTAGATTGCTTCCATGTCTTGGCTGTTGTAAATTGTAATTAGAGTTTTCTCTGGATATGTGCCCAGGAATGGGATTGCTGGATCATATAGCAACTCTATTTTTAGTTTTTTAAGGAACCTCCATACTGTTTTCTATAGTGGCTGCACCAATTTACATTCCCATCAACTGTGCAGGAAGGTTCCCTTTTCTCCACACACTCTCCAGCATTTGTTATTTGTAGACTTTTAAATAACAGCCATTCTGACCAGTGTGAAGTGGTACCTCATTGTATTTTTGATTTGCATTTCTCATACATAGCGATGTTGAGCATCTTCTCATGTGCCTATTGGCCATCTGTATGCCTTCTTTGGAGAAATGTCTATTTAGGTCTTCTGTCCATTTTCTGATTTGGTTGGGTTTTTGTTATTGAGTTGTCATGAGCTGTTTGTATATTTTGGAAAGTAAGCCCTTGTTGGTCACATTGTTCACAAATATTTTCTCCCATTCCATATATTGTCTTTTCATTTTGGTTATGATTTCCTTTGCTGTGCAAAAGCTTACAAGTTTGATTAGGTCCCGGTTGTTTATTTTTGCTTTTATTTCTATTGTCTTGGGAGAGTGACCTAAGAAAACATTGATACAATTTATGTCAGAAAATGTTTTGCCTATGTTCTCTTCTAGGAGTTTTATGGTGTCACATCTTACATTGAAGTCTTTAAGCTATTTTGAGTTTATTTTTGTGTATGGTGTGAGAATGTGTTCTAACCTCATTGATTTACATGCAGCTATCCAGCTTTCCCAACACCACTACTAGCAAAAATTTTTGTTTTCTGTCCCCACAACCTTATGCTTTGGTGGTCTAGAGGTCTTAGTTCCAAAGGGAGGAACGCTTTCATCAGGAGACACAACAGTGATTCCACTGAACTGGAAGTGAAGCCTGCCACCCGCCCACTTTAAGCTCCCCATGCCTTAGAATCAGTAGGCAAAGAAGGAACTTACTGCGCTGGCTTAGGTAATTGACTCTAATTACCAAGGGGAAATTGGACTACTATTCCACAATGGTGGTAAGAAAGAAAATGTCTGGTTATCGGAGATCCCTAAGAACATTGCTTAGGACTACCATGCCTTATGATTATATTCAATGGAAAACTACAATAGCCCAACAAAGGCAGGACTACTACTGACTCAAACCCTTCAGAAACAAAAGTTTGGGTCACTCCACCAGGTAAAGAAAGAACTATGGCTATCTGAGGTGCTTGCTGAGGAAAAACTGAATACAAAATGGGTAGTGGAAGAAGGCGTTTATAAATACCAGCTACCACTACATGACCAGTTACCGAAATGAGAATTATAATTAGTTATGAGTATTTTTTCCTAATTTCGTTATGAATATGTTTCTGTGTGTAGGCATCAAATAACTGTTTTCTTCCCTCTCATCTCCTTGTCATATAACATAAGATACACTGACCTTACATTATAGTATTTAAGTACTGTTAAATATTTAAGTTATAGGATATCAAGGAGAGTGAACATCACCCAAGGACTTTGCAGCCTGCCCTGCAATTTCAGGCTTGCCAGCCCCCACAATCACAGAAGCCAACTCCTTAAAATAAAGCCACTCTTTCTCCCCCTCTCTCTTTCTGTATACATGTATATCCTATTGGTTCTGTTTCTCTGGAGAACCCTGACGAATACAATATGTATGTGTGCATTCATATCTTGTCCATATAAATATAGATATATATATCTCATCGTTCATTCTTACCGCCTTCTGTGCTCTCCTTTGTATCCTCTGTATCACAAAAGCTAAAAGTATGAGAACTCCACTTTGCAAATATCTTTGCCCCTGGAATTTATGTGATTTACATTCAGCAAATGCAATGCATTTGCACAATATATGGAAGGCAGAAGAGAGACAGAAACAAGGCCATTTTTCTTCTGAATGCAGTAGACACCTGGACTTTAACAGACATGAGGTTTTACAGTAATCACCAAATGCTCCCCTGCCAGTTCGCTATGTTGGTACTACCAGGCAGCCATAATCAGCAGCAGCAGTGACTAATCTGAAAGCTTAGAACAGCCTTTCAGGCTCCAAACCTCCAGCTTTTCCAAAAAATTTTAAGAATCTAATTCCCCTTACTAATTTCCCTTTTGCTCTAAGTACCTATAGTGATTTGTTGTCCTCAATGAACCTGGCCTGACAAATTTTTTAAAAACTAAATATTTAAAATATATTGTACAGGCTTCCCTGGTGGCACAGTGGTTGAGAGTCTGCCTGCCAATGCAGGGGACACGGGTTCGTGCCCCGGTCCGGGAGGATCCCACGTGCCGCGGAGCGGCTGGGCCCGTGAGCCATGGCCGCTGAGCCTGCGTGTCCGGAGCCTGTGCTCCGCAACGGGAGAGGCCACAACAGTGAGAGGCCCGCATACCGCCAAAAAAAAAAAAAATATATATATATATAGTACATTAGACAGTAATCAGGGCTGAGAAGAAAAAATTAGGAAGTGAGTAATTATATATGTCACAGTAGTAGGGAGGATTTTAGATAGGAATGACTGAGTCAAGATCTCAGTAACATGAGGGGGTGAGTTGCTCAAGTATCTAGAAGACCCTCCCAGGCAGAATAGGAAACAGCAAGCACAAAGACCCTAAGGCAAGAGTATGTGGCATGTTTAAAGAACAGCAAGGAGACTAATATGGCAAGTGGAATAAGGAAGAGAGCAGTTAGCAATGAGAACAGGAAGATAACTATGTTCCAAATCATAGAGAGCCTAATAGGACAGAAGGACTTTGACTTACACTCTGAATGAGATGGGAAGCTATCTTCAGAAAGGAGAGCAAAGAAATAACAGAATCTAACTTATGCAGGACCACTCTGGCTGCTGGCTGAGAATAGATTACAAATTGGAAGACCATTGCTATAATCCAGGCAAGAAACCATGGTGGCTTGTGCCAGAACAGTAGCAAGAGGTGTGGTGAATAGTATCAAATTCTTTAAATACTTTGAATATAGAGTCAAAAGGATTTGTTGATGAACCAGATGTAGGGTGTGAATGTAAAGAGAAGTGGAGGTAGGACTTAGGAGGTCTGTGCCCTGAGCAACTGGAAGAATGAAACTGCCACTCACAGATTTGGAGTACATTATGGAAAGACTTGAAGAGGAAAGAGATGAATATCAGGAGCTCCTTTTGGATATATTCACTTTGAGATGCCAGTTAGACATCTGAATAGAGATACCAAGTAGACAGTTGGACCTACGGATGTGAGGTTGAGGAGGAGCAGTCAGGCTAGAAATGTAAACTGAGAGTCAGCATATAGATGCAATTTAAAACCATAAGACTAGATGAGATCTCCTTGGGAATCAGTGTAGACAGAAAAGAGGACTGAGTTCAGAGCCCTGGGGTATTCAATATCAAAGAATCAATATTTATAGAATAAATGAATAAATCCGAATTTTTGCTTTTCAATTTTCAGGTCAACTCAACATAATTACCTTATGTAAAGACAAAATTACTCTATATAAAAAGCAATCTTGAGAAAGAAGAACAAAGCTGAAGGTATCATGCTCCCTGACTTCAGACTATACTGCAAAGCTACAGTAGTCAAAACAGTATGGTACTGGCACAAAAACAGACACATAGATCAATGGAACAGAACAGGGAGCCCATAAATAAACCCACTCAACTATGGTCAATTAATCAACGAAGGATGCGAGAATATACAATGGGGAAAAGACAATCTCTTCAGTAAGTGGTGCTGGGAACATGACAGCTACACATAAAAGAATAAAATCAGAACATTTCCTCACACCATATACAAAAATAATTAAAATCAAAATATATTAAAGACCCAAATGTTAGACCAGAAAACATAAAACTCCTAGAAGAAAACACAGGCAGAACACTCTTTGACATAAATCGCAGCAATATTTTTTGGACCTGTCTTCTAAGGCAAAGGATACAAAAGCAAAAATAAACAAATGGGACCTAATTAAACTTAAAAGAGTTTTGCACAGCAAAGGAAACCACTGACAAAATGAAAAGACAACCTACTGAATGGGAGAAAATATTTGCAAATGGGGTTAATCAGTAAGGGGTTAATAAGCTCGTACAACTCAATGTCACAAAAAGTAAAATAATACCACACAATTAAAAACTGAGCAGAAGGCCCAAATAGACATTTTTCCAAAGAAGACATACAGATGGCCAACTGGCACATGAAAATATGCTCAACATTGCAAATCATCAGAGAAATGCAAATCAAAACCACAAGATATCACCTCACAATCTGTCAGAATGGCTATTATCAAAAAGACCACAAGTAACAAATGCTGGTGAGAATGTGGAGGAAAGGGAATTCTTTTACACTACATGTAAAAGAATTCCAACTAATGGTGGGAATGTAAATTGGTGCAGCCACTAAGTAAAACAGTATGCAGGTTCCTCAAAAAACTAAAAACAGAACTACCATATGATCCAGCAATTCCACTCCTGGGTATACACCCAAAGAAAACAAAAACACTAATTTGAAAAGATACATGCACCCTATGTTCACGGCAGCATTATTTACAATAGCCAAGATATGGAAGCAACCTAAGTATCCATCAACAGATGAACGGATATGGTATATATACATACAATGGAGTACTACTCAGCCACAAAAAAAGAATGAAATTTTGCCCTTTGCAGCAACATGGATGGACCTGGAGGGTATTACGCTCAGTGAAATAAGTAGACAGAGAAAGACAAATACTCTATGTTATCACTTTTTGTGGAATCTAAAAAAATAAAACAAAAAATGAACACAACAAAACAGAAACAGACTCACAGATACAGAGAACAAACTAGTGGTTACCAGTAGAGAGATGGAAATGGGAGGGGTAAGATAGGGATAGGGAATTAAGAGATACAAACTACTATGCATAAAATAAGCTACAAGGATATATTGCACAGCACAGGGAATATAGTCAATATATCATAATGACTTTAAATGGAGCATAAACTATAAAAGTTTTGAATCACTATGTTGTACCCCTGAAACTAATATAATATTGTAAATCAACTACATTTCAATGAAAATTTAAATAAAATATACAATGACAAAAAGGAAATTTCAAGTAGTAAAAAAACTCCAAACACCCTAAAAAAAAATTCAGCACTGAATATGATAACTGTAGTTTTTCTGTAGTTATCTTCATCCAATTAAGAAACTTCCCGTCTATTATAATTTTCATGAAAAGTTTAATTTATATTTTTAATGACTAGGCACTAGTTTTTGTTAAGTACATTTACGACTCTATTGAAATGAATGCATGTATTTTTTCCTTTGCTATCTTTTTGTGATTATATGGCTTGATTTATTGAATAATAAACCTTTCTTGCATTTCTGGAATAAATCACACTGGAACATGGAAGAAAAAAGCAAAGAAGACTCACACATATACACACAGTAAAAATCAAATCATAACATGACTGAAAAAAGGGAGCAGTCCTCAAAAAAGGAAAAATAGAACACCAGGGCTTCCCTGGTGGTGCAGTGGTTAAGAATCCACCTGCCAATGCAGGAGACATGGGTTCAAGCCCTGGTCCAGGAAGATCCCACATGTCACGGAGCAACTAAGCCTGTGTACCACAACTACTGAAGCCTGCACTCTACAGCCTGCGAGCCACAACTACTGAGTCCATGTGCCACAACTACTGAAGCCCGTATGGCTAGAGCCTGTGCTCTGCAGCAAGAGAAGCCACCGCAATGACAAGCCTGTGCACCGCAACAAAGAGTAGCCCACACTCGCTGCAACTAGAGAAGCCACGCACAGCAACGAAGACCCAACACAGCCATAAATAAATAAAAATTTATTTTAAAAAAATAGAACAACCATATAATCTTGCAATTCCACTCCTGGGAAAATATCTGGAAAAAAATAAAAATGCTAATTCAAAAAGATACATGCACCCCAATGTTCATAACAGCACTATTTACAATAGCCAAGATATTGCACTTGGGAGCAACCCAAGTGCCCAACAACAGATGACTAGATTAAGAATACGTGTGTGGTGTGTGTGTGTGTGTATATATATATATACATACATATATATACAATGGTGGTGGTGTGTGTATATATATGTGTGTGTATTTTTACATGCAACGGAATATTACTCAGCCATAAAAAGGACGAAATTTTGCCCTTTGCAGCAACATGGATGGACCTAGAGAATACCATGCTTATTGAAATGTCAGAAAGAGAAAGACATATACTGTGTGATATCATTTACATGTGGAATCTGAAAAAGAATATGAGTAAATGTTTATCCAAAACAGAAGCAAACTCACAGATATAGAAAACAAACTTGTGGTTACCAAAGGGGAAAGAGAAGGGAGAAGGCACAAATTAGGGGTATGGGATGAACAGAAACAAACTACTATGTAGATACGCAACAGGATATACTGTATAGCATAGAGAATTACAGCCATTATCTTGTAATAACCTATAATGGAGTACAGTCTGTAAAAATATTGAATCACTATGCTGTACACCTGAACATAATATTATAAATCAACTAGACTTCAAAAAATAATAATAATAAATTAAAAATTAAAAAGGGAGCAGGAAAAGAAAGATAAGTGCCCTAAATTCCTCACTGTTGAAAAAAGGGAGTTAAGATAAGAGACACTACTAACATATCAAGAAACAAGTTTTTAGTATTTCTTTGAAATCAAACACTAGAACTAAAAACGTGTAACAAAAAATCCTAGAGGGAGAGGGTGATTGACTGGAAGCTTAAGGTATAAGCATACTAATTTCCCCATCTTTCAGAGTTTAAAGCTAGAGATGTTTAAATGATAATAAATCTGGGAATAAAAAAGTATATTTTTTAAAGGTAAAACAGTAATTAAACACAGACCTAATGGTGGTAGGCCCTAGGGAGTAGGCTTGAAGAGAAGAAAGGCAGTCTCCTATTTTAACTCCTTTTAAACAGTGTATGTTGCTTGTATAACCAAAAAGAATGTCTACGTTTTTTGTAAAAGAGTACAGTGCATCACAATCCTGACAACTCCTTTCTCCAAACTGCCAAGCTAAAGCTAGGCCTGCATCCCAATTTGAACATAATTACTAGCTAAATTCAAAGTTTAAAGAAGACTCTGTTCCCTCTTGTGCTCCTTTGTTATCAGTACTCTAGACATTGCTTAGGGAACTGGTGCCTCACTGTCTATTTACACTTTAACAAAGTTCCTAGAGGAAGAATTTTTATAAAAATCTTCTCTATTTTGGGCTTGAGTTGTTATTTCAGTCACAGAAAGAACGGAGCATCTACTAAGTAAGGCTAATGGCTTTAACATATGTCATTTAACCATAACAACCTCATGACGCTATATTGAATAAGGGCTGTCTCAGTTACAAGTTGTATACAATTAGGTTGTGGCTTCCTATCTCACAGGATGCCCCAGAAGTTTTTTGTTTTGTTTTCTTAAATGCTTAAGTTATAAAAACAAATATGCTCTAAAGGTAGAATGCCTATCAATGAATATACCATACTTCTAAAGAATAGCACTACCTTCCTATCACTGGAAATTAGGATTAAATTCACCAATCTTAATCTCATTCATTGTCAACTTGATTAAAAAATTAGATTGCAAATAAGAGTAATTTGGTCTAGCTAGTCTGAACTAATCTACAGTATTTACACTAGGTTAAATACTAAAGGAAAGTCTAATATAATGAGAAATTAATTACACAAATGTGACAGGTCCCCAAAAGCAAGCTAGCACCAACATCTTATTCATAAGCAGTTTAAAAAAAAAAGTATATATATATATATATGCACATGCGCACGTGCACGCGCACACACACACACACACACACACACACACACGGACTGCTTTATTAAAGCAGGCTGTCTATCCAAATGGCTTCCATCAAAATTATTGTAAAACAGTGTAGTACATATTTTTCATAAAGTATATTAATATTTTGGCACCTATGAATTAAGTTAAAGATTTCCTCCATTCTAAAATATAACAGCAATGATAATGATGGTAATAAGACTGGGAGGCAAGCAAAAAGCTGGAATGGGCAAGGGGGAAGCAGGATAGGAGTGTGCAGGGCAAATTATCCTACTGTGGCTGTACAACCCCAGGGAGACAGATGAGGAAGACATGTCAGGGAGACAGAGAGAAGAAACAGACTGAATGAGTCAGACCAAGTCTTGGAAGAGGGAAAGGCATTAAATTACCTAAGGATATAAAGATGAAAGGAAGGAAAATATCTGGATGACTCCTCCTATCCGGATTTCTCTGGAGTATGTAGGTATGTAGGTATTCTCAAAGCACTGCCCCTCTTAAAAAACCCTCATTAAAATTACATTATTTCACAAATATACTATGCCTATATGTATGTCTATTTCACAGTGATTATAATCTAGTTTGCATTTATCTAATGACTGCCTGACAACATATTAAAGCCCAATCAATTACTTAAATTCTGAACTAGAAGGGTGTCCAAATACTTTTTCTATCTCTGATTTGTAAAATTCATTGAACAGTTCAACCAGATGCACTATTTTAGATAGATATATGTGTATATAGATGTAACACTGTGATTTTTAAGAAATGTATGTAATTGGTCATTCAAATGACCTAATATATATATTTCAGATATATTTGGTCTTCATCCACGGTTCCTGGCTCACAGCTCCCAAAACCCTTGGAATCTTCTGGACAATAAGAATAATGGGGTAATATTCAATCTCTTGTCCTCAGTTACTTAAAATTCTTCAGGGGAGGTGACTTTTGGATCCCACCCAAGGGTGGGGGCTGGTTGCCAGGAGACCCAACCATGCGATTAGAGGGTTGGAACTCTCAGTCCCACCCCTTGATTTCCAGGGAGAAGAGAAGGGCTTGAGATTGAATCAATATCCATTGGCCAATGATTTAGTCAATCATGACTATGTAACGAAGCTTCCATAAAAACCCAAAAGGGCAGCTTTTTGGTCCCCATTTTTCCCCCCCGAGAGCTTCTACTTCTGGGAACCAGACTTCCCCGTGCTACCATGCTGGGCTCCAAGCTCCGCAAGGACAGAAACTTCTTCGTTCAGGACCTTGTGCTATGTATATTTTTATCTGTCTGTTGATTTGTATCCTTTAATATCTATTTATAAAACATCAATAATCTAGTAAGTAAACAGATTTTTCTAAGTTCTATGAGCCATTCTGGCAAATTAATCAAACCCAAGAATGGAGTCATGGGAACCTCTGAGTTATAGCCAGACAGTTAGAAGTTCAGGTAACAACTCGGACTTACAACTGGCATCTGAAGTGGAGAATGGTCCTGTGGGACTGAGCCCTCTACCTGTGGAATCTGATTCTATCTCCAGGTATACAGTATCAGAAATCAGGAGAATTCTCAGACATCCTGCTGGTGTCAAAAAATTGTTTGTTGTAGTGGGGAAGCCTATACCCACACCCACACCCACAAAATGAAATCAGGTCTGGGAGCCCTTTTCAACTTTAATCATCCATACAAGTGACAAGGGTTACTTATAAAAAGCACAAAGAAAAATGTACTAAAGATTTTCTCGATCTGTTGCTTTACAAAATACACACTGTTTATGTAGAGTCCAGCCAAAATTAAACTGTAAGCACTTTGCCCAGAGGAAAACCAGTGTTAGCCTAAGTTCAATGAAAACCAGGAAATCACTATTACTAAATTTCTGGCAAGGTACAAAACAAATTCCATTTCCCATTATCTCTAGACCAACCACTAATATACATAATTCATAAAATTTATGGTTTATAAATCCTTAATATCTACTGTTGCTTCATCATCAGTTATATTTCCTTTGTAGGGCTCAAAACACATTCATCAAATATTTATTTACGGGCTTCCCTAGTGGCGCAGTGGTCCAAAAAAAAAAAAAAAAAATTTATTTACGTCTTGTCCCATAGGAGACACCATTCTAGATTCTGGACATATAAAGAATACATATCCTATCCTAGCTGAAAGAGAGCAAAATAAACTAGTATACTACTACGTAATGAGCCTATGACAAACGAATGTGCATGCTGTTACCTTCAGGAGCACATGAGGATATTAAAATCAGATTTCTGGATGTGGTAGAGTGAGAGTACCCCCGCCCTCCCAGAAAAAACCCTTGCAAACCCCTTTACATTAAAAGCAAACAAATTAACTACCAGAAATAAAATATATAAATGAAACTAATATTAATTAAATAATGAATGAATTAATTAATAACCTAGTATTAATTAATGAAGAACATTTCATAAATATTTACAATCTTTGCAGAGGCTCCGGACGCGCATGCTCAGCGGCCATGGCTCACGGGCCCAGCTGCTCCACGGCATGTGGGATCTTCCCAGACCGGGGCACAAACCCGTGTCCCCTGCATCAGCAGGCGGACTCCCAACCACTGCGTCACCAGGGAAGCCCAATATTTACAATCTAAAGTGCTTTCTTATACAGCCTGTTTTGAACTTAGGTTTATTTTTTTAGGTTCATTTGTTTCCTTTAGACTTAGTCAAAAACAAAACTAGTTTACATGATCTTCCAATTGACATATAATTCTACAAAAGAATAAAGTAAAAAAGAGGGGCATTAGAGGAGATTGGTTCAAGATGGCGAAGTAGAAGGACGTGCTCTCACTCCCTCCTGCGAGAGCACCAGAATCACAACTGCTGAACAATCAACAACAGGAAGACACTGGAACTCACCAAAAAAGATACCCCACATCCAAAGACAAAGGAGAAGCTACAATGAGACGGCAGGAGGGGTGCAATCACAATAAAAGCAAATCCCATAACTGCTGGGTGGGTGACTCACAGACTGGAGAACACTTATACCACCAAAGTCCACCCACTAGGGTGAAGGTTCTGAGCCACACATCAGGATTCCCAACCTGGGAACCCGGCAACGGGAGGAGGAATTCCTAGAGAATCAGACTTCGAAGGCTCGCAGCATTTGATTGCAAAACTTTGACAGGACTGGGGGAAACAGAGATTCCACACTTGGAGGGCACACAAAAAGTAGTGTGAGCATCGGGACCCAGGGGAAGGAGCAGTGACTCTATAGGAGACTGAACAAGACCTAGTGTTGGAGGGTCTCCTGCAGAGGTGAGGGGAGGCTGTGTCTCACCGTGAGGACAAGGACAATGGCAGCAGAAGTTTTGGGAAGTACTCCTTGGCATGAGCCCTCCCAGAGTCTGCCATTAGCCCCACCAAACAGCCTGTAGGCTCCAGCGCTGGGTCGCCTCAGGCCAAACAACCAATAGGGAGGGAACCCAGCCCCACCCATCAACAAAATACAAGAGACAAGGAAGGACACTACATAACGATCAAGGGATCAATCCAAGAAGAAGATATAACAATTATAAATATATATGCACCCAACATAGGAGCACCTCAATACATAAGGCAACTGCTAACAGCTATAAAAGAGGAAATTGACAGTAACACAGTAATAGTGGGGGACTTTAACACTTCACTTACACAAATGAACAGATCATCCAAACAGAAAATTAATTTCCAAAACAGGAAACACAAGCTTAAATGACACAATAGACCAGATAGATTTAATTGATATTTATAGGACATTCCATCCAAAAACAGCAGATTACACTTTCCTCTCAGGTGTGCACGAAACATTCTCCAGGATAGATCACATCCTGGGTCACAAATCAAGCCTCAGTAAATTTAAGAAAATTGAAATCATATCAAGCATCTTTTCTGACCATGATATGAGATTAGATATCAATTACAGGGACAAAAATGAAAAAATCACAAACACATGGAGGCTAAACAATACATTACTAACTAACCAAGAGATAACTGAAGAAATCAAAGAAGAAATCCAAAAATACCTAGAGACAAATGACAATGAAAACACAATGATCCACAACCTATGGGATGCAGCAAAAGCAGTTCTAAGAGGGAAGTTTATAGCAATACAATCCTACCTCAAGAAACAACAAACATCTCAAATAAAAAATCTAACCTTACACCAAAAGGAATTAGAGAATGAAGAACAAACAAAAGCCAAGTTAGTAGAAGGAAAGCCATCATAAAGATCAGAGCAGAAACAAAGAAAACAATAGCAAAGATCAATAAACCTAAAAGCTGGTTCTCTGAGAAGATAAACAAAATTGATAAACCATTAGCCAGGCTCATCAAGAAAAAGAGGGAGAGGACTCAACTCAATAAAATTAGAAAGAAAAAGGAAAAGTTACAACAGACATAGCAGAAATACAAAGCATCCTAAGAGACTACAAGCAACTCTATGCCAATAAAATGGACAACCTGGAAGAAATGGACAAATTCTTAGAAAGGTATAACCTTCCAAGACTGAACCAGGAAGAAATAGAAAATATGAACAGACCAATCACAAGTAATGAAATTGAAACTGTGATTAAAAAATCTTCCAACAAACAAAAGTCTAGGACCAGATGGCTTCACAGGTGAATTCTATGAAAGATTTAGAGAAGAGCTAACACCCCTCCTTCTCAAACTCTTGGAATTGCAGAGGAAGAAACACTCCCAAACTCATTCTATGAGGCCACCATCACCCTGATACCAAAACCAGACAAAGATACTACAAAAAAAAGAAAAGTACAGACCAGTGTCACTGATGAAAGTAGATGCAAAAATCCTCAACAAAATACTAGCAAACAGAATCTAACAACACACTAAAAGGATCATGCACCAAGATCAAGAGGGATTTATCCCAGGAATGCAAGGATTCTTCAGTATATGCAAATCGATCAACGTGATACACCACAGTAACAAATGAAGAAGAAAAACCATATGATCATCTCAATAGATGCAGAAAAGGCTTTTGACAAAATTCAACACCCATTTATGATAAAAACTCTCCAGAAAGTGGGCACAAAGGGAACCTACCTCAACATAAGAAAGGCCATATACGACAAACCCACAGCAAACATCATTCTCTATGGTGAAAAACTGAAACCATCCCCTCTAAGGTAGCCATGGCAATCAGAGAACAAAAAGAAATAAAAGGAATACAAATTGGAAAAGAAGAAGTAAAACTGTCACTGTTTGCAGATGACATGATACTATACATAGAGAATCCTAAAGATGCCACCAGAAAATTAGTAGAGCTAATGAATGAATTTGGTGAAGTGGCAGGATACAAAATTAATGCACAGAAATCTCTTGCATTCCTATACACTAATGATGAAAAATCTGAAAGAGAAATTAAGGAAACACTCCCATTTACCATTGCAACAGAAAGAATAAAATACCTAGGAATAAGCCTACCTAGGGAGACAAAAACCTGTATGCAGAAAAGTATAAGACACTGATGAAAGAAATTAAAGATGATAAAAACAGATGGAGAGATATACCATGTTCTTGAATTGGAAGAATCAATATTGTGAAAATGACTATACTACCCAAAGCAATCTACAGATTCAATGCAATCCCTATCAAATTACCAATGGCAATTTTTACAAAACTAGAACAAAAAAATCTTAAAATTTGTATGGAGACACAAAAGACCCAGAATAGCCAAAGCGGTCTTGAGGGAAAAAAACAGAGCTGGAGGTAGCAGACTCCCTGACTTCAGAGTATACTACAAAGCTACAGTAATCAAGACAATATGGTACTGGCACAAAAACTGCAATAGAGATCAATTTAACAGGATAGAAAGCCCAGAGATAAACCCACACACCTACGGTCAACTAATCTATGACAAAGGAGGCAAGGATATACAATGGAGAAAAAAGAGTCGCTTCAATAAGTGGTGCTGGGAAAACTAGACAGCTACATGTAAAAGAATGAAATTAGAGCACTCCCTAACACCATACACAAAAATAAACTCAAAATGGATTAGAGAACTAAATGTAAGAGTGGACACTATAAAACTCTTAGAGGAAAACATAGGAAGAACAGTCTTTGACATAAATCACAGCAAGATCTTTTTTGATCCACCTCCTAGAGTACTGGAAATAAAAACAAAAACAAATAAATGGGACTTAATGAAACTTAAACGCTTTTGCAAAGCAACGGAAACTACAAACAAGATGAAATATTTTCTCAGAATGGGAGAAAATATTTGCAAACGAATTAACGGACAAAGGATTAATCTCCAAAATATATAAACAGCTCATACAGCTCAATATTAAAAAAACAAACAACCCAATCCAAAAATGGGCAGAAGACCTAAAGAGACATTTATCCAAAGAAGACATACAGATGGCCAAAAAGCACATGAAAAGCTGCTCAACATCACTAATCGTTAGAGAAATGCAAATCAAAACTACAATGAGATATCACCTCACACCAGTTAGAATGGGTATCATCTGAAAATCTACAAACAACAAATGCTGGAGAGGGTGTGGAGAAAAGGGAACCCTCTTGCACTGTTGGTGGTAATGCAAATTGATACAGCCCCTATGGAGAACAGTATGGAGGTTCCTTAAAAAACTATAAATGGAATTATCATATGACCCAGCAATCCCACTACTGGGCATATACCCAGAGAAAACCATAATTCAAAAAGACACATGCACCTCAATGTTCACTGCAGCACTATTTACAATAGGCAGGACATGGAAGCAGCCTAAATGCCCAATGACAGACGAATGGATAAAGAAGATGAGGTACATATATAAAATGGAATATTACTCAGTCATAAAAAGGAATGAAATTGGGTCATTTGTAGAGACGTGGATGAATCTAGAGGCTGTCATACAGAGTGAAGTAAGTCAGAAAGAGAAAAACAAATATCTTATATTAATGCATATATGTGGAACCTAGAAAAATGGTACAGATGAACCGGTTTGCAGGGCAGAAACTGAGACACAGATGTAGAGAACAAACGTGTGGATACCAAGGGGGGTAAGTGGCAGTGGGTGGTGGTGGTGTGATGAATTGGGAGATTGGGATTGACATATATACACTAATATGTATAAAATGGATAACTAATAAGAACCTGCTGTATAAAAAAATAAATAAAATAAAATTCAAAAACTCAAAAAAAGTAAAAAAGAACAACTGAAGTAATATCTAATTACTACATAGTTTATCTTTCTTAAAAATGGGTGTGCAAAAGGGATATATTAGAAAATTAATTTCCTAGTTTGAAAATAAACTTTAGATACATCAAGATTCTATCATGTCTATAAAACACTGGACATTTTGCGGAGTTGGATACAGAGAAAAAATTATTTATGAATGACAGAACATAACTCACTTAAAGTCATATAAGCTTCTCTAAAGATATCAATCAACCCAACCTTCAGAAAGCTGCATTAAGACCCCTTTTACTATACATTCATACTTCCACTTTTAAAACCCCAAGAGAAGAAAAAAATCATACCAAAGTAAACTATGGAGCTCCACGTGTTTTAAAAGAAATATCAAAATACAAATGAACTTATTTACAAAACAGAAATAGACTCACAGACACAGAAAACAAACTTGTGGTTACCAAAGGGGATAGCAGAGTGAGGAGGAGATAAATTAGGCGTTTGGGATTAACATATACCCACTACCATATATAAAATAGGTAAATAACAAGGGCCTATTCTATAGCACAGGGAACTATATTCAATATCTTGTAATAACCTATAATGGAAAAGAATCTGAAAAAGAATATATATATGTATATATACATATATAACTGAATCACTTTGCTGTACACTTGAAACTATCACAACATTGTAAATCATCTATACTTCAATTAAAAAAAAAAAGAAATAATACCAAAATAGCCCATAGAAACAGTAACCAACCCAGTAGCAACCAGACCCCGACACACAGTCTGTGGTCTCTAAACAACATTTCTCATTAAAAGACACCAGGGCTTCTTGAAGAAATGGCATATTCCAGATCTAAGACAACAAATGTACGAGATGAGCCTAGAGTATCTTGTATTCCAGAGAGCAAGAAACCTATCAAAGACTATTGGAGTCACATAATGAAGACTCAGGAGCCAACTTGAAGGGGCTACCAATAGCCAAAGAAAGGAAAAGTTAAGTCCTGAAAAAAATGAAATAAATTAAATGGATACAGAAGCTTTGAACAGTGGATTTAAAAACTTGATTAACTGACCTATAAATTCCACTGCACCCAACAACCGCAAAATATTCTTTTCAAATATACATATTTCCAAATTTGACTACATGCTGGGCCAAAATGCAAGTCTCAAATAACTTGCAAAATGTTGAAAACATGCAGACTGATCTCTGACCACAATGCAATTAAGCTAGAAATCACTAACAAAAACTTAACTAGAGGGCTTCCCTGGTGGCACAGTGGTTGAGAGTCCGCCTGCCGATGTAGGGGACACGGGTTCGTGCCCTGGTCTGGGAAGATCCCACATGCCGCGGAGCGGCTAGGCCCGTGAGCCATGGCCGCTAAGCCTGTGCGCAAAAAAAAAAAAAAAAAAAACTTAACTAGAAAATCTCCATGGATTTTGAAATTAATTAAATATACCTCTAAATAAGCTATGGATTAAAAAAGCAATCACAGTGGCAATTAGGAAGCAACAAGGAAAATTAAGTTTTTAACTAAATGATAATAAAAACACTGTTTATCAAAACTTGAGGTATGCAGAGAAAATTTACAGCTGTAAAAGGCAGTTTGAAAACTCAAGAACTAATCATCATTTCAAAAAATGTGAAAGAAGAGCAAATTAAACCTAAGAAAGTAAAGGAAGGAAACAAAAAAGCAGAAATAAATGACATAGAAAACTAAAATACAAAAAAGGAAATCAACAAAGTTAAAAATTAGTTCTTTGAAAAGAATAAAATTAATGAATGCTAGGTGAGACTAAACAAGGAAAAAGAGTAGAAATAATCAATAGTATGATTGATAAAGAAGACAAAACAACAAATCCTCCAAACATTAAAAACACCCTAAAAGGAAATTATAAATACCGCTATACCAGTAAATTTGAAAATTTATAATGGACAAATTCCCAGAAAAATTCAACTTACTGAAACTTCTGCAAGAAGAATCAGAAAATCAAAATAGTCATATTGAAACCATAATTAAAAAAAAAAACTTTCCAAAAAAGAAATATTATCTATTTATTAATGTATTCATTCATTTGTATTTTTCTATCATCTGGTACTTTGTTTGAAGAATGGTAATTAATATCTATTATAGTTCTATGTACCATACAAACAGATTATATTTGCTGAGATAGATGACAATGGTAAATTTCAAATACTTGGCTTCAAGAGCCTAAAAAATCAAAATGACATACAAGGAGCTTATGAGTCTAATAACCACCAGAAACAAGAATGACAGTTTCCCCTCTCTACCTCCCACACACCCTCCTACAAAACATCTCAGAGACAACAACTTTAAACAAAAGGCTGCAAGACCCCAAATATAGGACATTTGTTTTAGAAAGCTTTGTTATGAACTTCCTGGCATAAACAGACATGCCAAATGTTTGAAAATGAATGAATGAACTTAAAAAATACATTCTCACACTAGTTCTAAAAAGGAACAGACAACAGCAAATAGACTCCATTTCTCCTCTAGTGCAGAGTTGTTTCCTCCTCTGTGCACTCAAAGTGCTTCTAGCACGGAACTGATCACACTGTATTTCTAAATATTTGTTTACCACCTGCCTCCCCCATTTAGATCCAAAGCTCCATGATGACATTCAATTTATACAAATTAATGAGTTGCCTGATTGGCATCAGGCACGTGCTACCTTCTGGAGAATCAAGGTGCACAAAACATACACGGTCCATGACCACCTGAGGTCATGTGAATCTTCTCATGGGAAATGATGTTTTAAGCTGAGACCAGTCAGCTTTGTTAAGTGGATGTGAATTTTAGTTTTAACCTAAAAACATGTGCCTTCTGGGAGGGATAAATTAGGAGGTTGGGATTAACATAGATACACTACTATATATATGATAGGTAATCAATAAGGACCTACTATATAGCACAGGGAACTCTACTCAATATTCTGTAATAACCTATATGGGAAAAGAATCTGAAAAGAATAGATACATGTACATGTATAACTAAATCACTTTGCTGTACACCTGAAACTAACACAACATTGTAAGCCAACTATATTCCAACATAAAACTTTTTTAAAGAATATAAAAAAACAAAAACATGTGCCTTCTAAGTACCCTACCTACATTTAGATAAAGGTAAGACTGAAAAACAGATAATACCTTACTTATGTCAGGTAGAAAAATGAGATTCCAAATAGTGTCTTTCAACTGATCAGTTTTGCACTGACTTCAATATTCACTGTACTCTGACACCACTTTTTTATCACAATTGTGTAAAACTTATGACAGAGAGCTAACAGAAGTAGAGTAAAACTCAGAAGAAACACAAGACATTCTTGAATTAATGGAAAGATGCCATAGGTCAGATCACATTCTCAAAACATACCTCCACGCATTAAAAGCCCATAATAAAATGACTAACACACAACAAACATTAGTTCTGACTGCAACACTGGAACTATAAAAGAATGACACCTTTTGATCACAAAAGCATCCGGTAAAAAAGTACAGAGGATTTTCTCCTCCTGGAGTCATCACAAATTTATTTCTGAAAGGGACTATGGGGCATAGAAACAAATGGCTAAAAATTTAGTCCAAAAAGGTATCATACAGAATTTTTAAAACTTGATTTAAAACTAGTTTCATTCAAACTGATTTATATATGTAGACAGAACCAATGTTGTAAGAGATACAGATAGATAAATTATGGATGGATGGATACATAGATAATCCTCAAAATGTCATTATTTTCACATTATTTTCTTCTTTGCATTTAATAGTATATTGGGATAGTAGGAAACATCAGGGGACAAGCAGAGTCTCAACAACAGCAGCAAGAGACAGGCTAATGTTTGATTTAGAGCGGTGTTTCTCTAAGTATGGTCTGAGGAGCACCCCCATCATAAGCATATTGAGCGCTTGTTAAATATGCAAATACCCAGGCCCCTCTGTACATATTAAATCAGAATCTCCAAGAGTGCAGCCTGGGATTCTGCATTTTAACACACTTCACATTAAAACTTGGGAACTCCAGGTTTCAAGTACAGACTCTGGAGTCAGACTTTCTGGATTCAAAATTCAGCTCTACTGAATAGCTGTTTTACCACAGGCGAATTATTCTGCATCAGTTTCTTCATCTGCAAATTAGGAGTGATGATAATAATAGTACCTAAGTCATAGGATTATAAAAGAACTAAGTGTGTTGACATAGAAAGTCCTCAGAACTGTGTTGGGCACAATATAAGTGCTACCTATACAAATGCAACAGGCATAACTAAGTTAACCAGGCTCCAAATTACTATCAATATTTTTTTAAAAACACACAATATATCTCTAAAAAGTAACACTGTTCAGCAGTGTACTGGCACATCTCATACCACCATACCAAATACTGGTAGACATTGCCACAAACTGTTTCATCCTTATGTTCATTATCAAGGCATGCACTTTCCCTATCCTGGTGTAGCACGATGAGATATACAGAATATTAGTAAACCTCATTTCAAGTCCACACCTCTCTTGAGAACTAGCTGTGGACCTTTAGACAAACTATTTTATATCTCTGGAGCTCAATTTCCTCATAAGTAAGATTATGAAACTAAAATGGTCATTACTAAGACTTCTTGCAACTCTAATATTCTACAATTTAACAGCCAGCAGTTTTACCACTGTATAACTACTGCTGACATAATCACTGCAGTGTAAAAGAATATAAATTGTAAGGTACCATCTCAACTTTAAGAGCCATACTAGACCTTCCTTCAGAGTAATATATTAAGGGGAAAAAAGAATGTGAGGTAACTTACAATAATCACAACAAATCAATAAAGTACATTACAGTTTTCTAAGTTTTTTCAAATTCACCTGAAATCTTTTACCCTACATGATCAGTACAAATAGCTCCTCAAGAAAAAAAAAAAAAAATCAGGTCAGGTAGGTAATCAAAGCAATATTTATCTATCTTACATATTTTATTACAACTGAAATATATTTTCTCTCTGTCTCTGTCTCTCTCTCTCCAATCCTTTAACGGAAAGGCATTTTCACTGAGTATGGATCTGCAGATTAGAACTGAGCATCATCTTCCTTGCCTAAACCACAGCTATAACACATTGTCTGAGATCGCTATGGTCAGTTCTTTAAAATGAAACAAAACTTAAACGTACTTGCAAATTCATCAGTTTAGAGATGCCTCCTAAATGTTTACAATTAGTTTTCCTATGTTTTCTAGTTATCTAGTTATCTAATGCACACCAAATCCCAAGGGAGCAATGTGGATGGGCCCAGATGGATGCCCTCAGAAGTAGTGGGTTACAGCACAGAAGAAGAGCTCTGAGCTTAGGAAGCCCATATTTTATATGGGCTGCATAATGGGCAGGTAGCATGTGTGCCCTTTGCTCCAGAGGAAGACACCATCTCTGTCTTCCTAGGCTATTCACTATACAAACATCCTTGAAAAGATAGTCCAGAACAAAAGGCTTTACTTGAAAGATATGCAGAACTGCAAGACACCATGAGGGACTGTCTTCCAACAGTTTTTTCATCCCTATCTTATCCAATACAACACCCTGTAACATTTCACCTTGTATTATATGTGTTATTATTGATAGGTCAAATCACTAGTGATTCACAAGCCACAATCACAAAGAGCACTTTGGCAAATGTCTACTGAGAGGAGTGATTAGCAGAATTTTTTCTGATTTTAAACAATTTGAAGAATCTTTTTATATATAAATCACACCTCATCAAGTCCAGTCTTAATCACTGAATGAATGCACTGAAGGCAACTACCACCCAAAAAAGATTCAGGGATCAAAATGGTAACATAGGACCCCCAGCCTCTGTCCTCCCACAAAGATCAACAATTAGACAGTTATTCATGAACAAAAACAGCTCTAGGAAAGATCTGGAGTCCACGTAAGAAACTTCAACAACATAATGGAACAACCACACAAAAAGGGAAAGAAAACAGCTTCGTTTTATTTTTATCATCCATCTCCTAGGCTGGCACTGTTTAGCACCAAAGGGAAACTCCCCAGCTAGAAAGAGTTCCCATGCCAGGAAAGGGAGATCAGAGTAAGCAACCAGATTCCCCAGCCTTTTCGGGCAGTGCACAAAGGACCTGCTTTGATTTCACCCCAGCCAGAGACCAGCAAAGCTGAGATACAGAGATGGCTAGGAACAATGAAGAATAGCAGGGGTTACCAAGATCAGCCACAAAGTGGGTATAACCACAGTCCCACCTGCTCTTCAAAGGACCTGAATTTTGAAGCTTTCTCAACTGAAAAAACCAACGGAAAGCACAGCTGCCACAGATCACCTGCAGATTTCACCAGCTTTTGTCCCATAGTTATTTGTGTTCACCAACACCAGTTGCCCGAGTCCCTCCTCGTTCCCTCCCCTCACCTGCCCCACAGGAGCCCAGGACCCACACCAAATACCACCCCAAGCCCCTGTGGCTGAATGACTGCAAGATGCTGCCTAGACTCCCATGGCTGACCTCCACCGCCACGGGCACGCTCCAGCTGTGCACTTGCATGCCACTGACACCTGTCATCAGCTTCCACGGTCATGAGCATACCTGGGGAAGACAGTGCAGCCACGGAAAGTCACACCAACAGCCAGGGCCACCGCAGCTGCTTATGGGTCTAGATCACACTTTATTTTCTGTCACTGACCTGCATCACTGTGCTCACCTGCAGCTAGCCCCTCCAGCTGTGCACCTGCACTTCCTAGCCCAACCCCCATCACTGGTCTCCACTGTCATGCACCTGTGGCAAGACCCTGCAGCCATGGTA
Organism: Neophocaena asiaeorientalis asiaeorientalis; assembly: GCF_003031525.2. Taxonomy (NCBI): domain Eukaryota; kingdom Metazoa; phylum Chordata; class Mammalia; order Artiodactyla; family Phocoenidae; genus Neophocaena; species Neophocaena asiaeorientalis. The sequence goes on along the minus strand of NW_020185339.1, from coordinate 7,728,386 downwards.
GTGTCTACTGACAGCCAAGGTGTTCCCAGGTGTTGGTGTACCCACAGATGATCCCAACCCTTACTGCCTACCCTGGGCCCCACCTACATATGTGTCAGCAACCTCACCTGCCATGACTAAGGTACTTGCAGTTAGGTGATCCCTGCAACTGAGCATGTGCATACCATCAGTTATAGCCACTGCCACTACTTGCCCTAGACCCTAGACACTGGGCCTGAAGGCACTGCTAAGGACCCCAAAAAGCCCTTGAAGCCTCAGCAGATCCTTGCAGTGCTAACCAAGGACCACACAGTTCTTGAGGCTGTGGATCCCAAGAGCCTGAGCCAATCAGCCACCATGTCCCCTCAGGCCCCAGTGCTGCCACATGACCCCACCCCTGGTGCCACAGACCACTAGACTTGGGGTTCACAGAATGCTCCAGCATACCCCCAATTGCAGGTGAAAAATCTTCCCTTACTGAAGTCAGTCCATGAAGTTATGAAGCGTAACTGCTTCTTCAAATGCACAGATACCTACGCAAGGCTACAGGGACCATAAAGAAAAAGTGAAACATGTATCCACCAAAGGAATACAATAAACCTCCAGTAACTAGCCCCAAAGAAATGGAGATGCAGGAATTGCCTGACAAAGAATTCAAAATAATTGTCATAAAGATGATTGGAGAGTTACAGGAGAGCACAAATAAAAATCTAACAATGTCAGGGAAACAATACAAGATGAGAACACTCAATACCAAAAAACAAACAAACAAAAAACAAAGAAAAAAACCCCAAACCACCCAATTAAAAAAATAGGCAGAAGATCTAAATAGACATTTTTCCAAAGAAGATATACAAATGGCCAAGACACATGAAAATATGTTCAGCATTTCTAATCATCAGAGAAATGCAAATCAAAACCACGAGATATCACCTCACACTTGTCAAAATGGCTACGATCAAAAAGTCTACAAATAATAAATGCTGGCAAGGATGTGGAGAAAAGGGATTCCTAGTACACTGTTGATGGGACTGTAAATTGGTGCAGCAACTATGGAAAACAGTATGGAAGTCCTCAAAAAACAGAAAACAGAACTACCATTATGATCCAGCAATCCTACTGTTGGGTATATATCCGAAGAAAATGAAAACACTAATTCAAAAAGGTACTTGCACTCCAATGTTCATAGCAGCATTATTTATAATAGCTAAGATATGGAAGCAACCTAAGTATCCATCAACAGATGAATGGATAAAGAAGATGTGGTATATATATACGCAATGGAATGTTTTCTCAGCCATAAAGAAGAAATTGTGCCATTTGCAACAACATGGATGGACCTGGAGGGTATTATGCTTAGTGAAATAAGTCAGAGAAAGACAAACACAAATGAATGCATATTACAAAACAGAAACAGACACAGATATACAGAACAAACTAGTGGTCACCAGTGAGAATGGTGGCGAGGGGAGGATTAAGAGACATAAGCAACATGGATATATTGTACAGCAAGGGGAAATACAGCCACCACTTTGTAATAACTTTAAATGGAATATAATCTATAAAAATATTGAATCACTATGTTGTACACCTGAAACAAATATAATATTATAAATCAACTATACCCCAATAAGAAAAATAAACAAATAAAATAAAATATTGTAACCTAGGAGAAAAAAAAAAAAAAAACAAGATGAGAAGTCACCAGCCAAGACATTAAAAAGAAACAAAAGAATTTTGGAGATGAAGAATACAATGACTAAACTGAAGAATTCAACAAAGTTTCAACAGCAGCCCAGAGCAAGAAGAAGAAGAAAGAATCAATGAGCTCATAGGCAGATCTTTTTATATTAGTCAGTTAGAGGAGAAAAGAAAAAAAAAAACCTACTAATGAAGAAAGCCTATGGGTCTTATGAGATGCCATCAAAAGAAACTATGTATCATTGGAATTCCAGAAGGAAAAGAGAGGGGGAAAGGGGTAGAAGGCTTATTTAAAGAAATAATGGCTGAGAACTTCCCAAACTTGGGGAGAGATTTGAATGCCAAGTTCATAAAGCTAATAGGTTACCCCAAAATTTCAATCCAAAATCCAAGACACATTATAATAAAATGATCTAAAATAAAAGACAAAGAAAAAAATTTAAAAACAGCAAGAGAAAAAAATGTTCTTGCATTCAAGGGAACCCCCATAAGTCTATCAGCAGATTTCTCAGCAGAGACCTTGCAGGCCAAGAGAAAATGTAATGATATACTCAAAGTACTGAAAGAAAGAAACTGCCAACCAAGAAAACTTTACCCAGCAAAGCTGTCCTTCAGAAATGAAGCCAAGATAAAGGCTTTCCCAAACAAACAAAAGCTGAGGGTGTTTATCATCACTACATCTGTCTTAAAAGAAATGCTGTGGGGGCTTCCCTGGTGGCGCAGTGGTTGAGAGTCCGCCTGCCGATGCAGGGGACACAGGTTTGTGCCCTGGTCTGGGAAGATCCCACATGCCGCAGAGCGGCTGGGCCCGTGAGCCATGGCCGCTGGGGCTGCGCGTCCGGAGCCTGTGCTCCGCAACGGGAGAGGTCACAATAGTGAGAGGCCCGCAGACCACAAAAAAAAAAAGAAATGCTGAAAGAAGTTCTTCTAGTTGAAACTAAAGGACACTAACTAGTAACATGAAATTAACACACTGGTAAAGGCAAGTATACAGTTAGATTCAGAATATTCTAATACTGTAATATGGTGCTGTGTTAACCACTTTAGTATAAAGGTTAAAGGACAAAAGTGTTTAAAATAGATACAGCTACAACAATTTTAAATGAATAAACAATATTAAAAGATATAAAGTATGACATCAAAAACATAACACATGGCAGAAGGGAATAAAAAAGCAGAGTTTCTGTATGAAATCAAAGTTCAGTTGTTATCAGCTTAAAATTGACTGTTATATCTATACAATGTTTCAAGCAAGCCTCAAAGTAACCACAACACAAAAACCTATAGAAGATACACACAAAATAAAGAGAAGGGAATCAAAGTATACCACTATGGAAAAGCATCAATTCACAAAGGAAGACAACAAGAGAGAAACAAAGGAACAAAGCACTGCATAACAGCCTGAAAACAATAAGATGGCAAGAGTAAGTCCTTACCTATCAATAATTACTGTAAATGTAAATGGATTAAATGCTCCAATCAAAAGGCATAGAGTGGCTGAATGGATTTTAAAATAAGACCCAACTACACATTGCCTACAAGAGACTCACTTTAGCCTTAGAGACACAGACAATAATAGTGAAGGGATGGAAAAAGATATTCCACACAAATAAAAACCAAGAGATCAGGGGTAACTATACTTACATCAGACTAAACAGACTTTAAGTTAAAAACTATAACAAGAGACAAAGGTCTTTATATAATGATAAAGGGGTCAATTCATCAAGAGAATATAACATTTGTAAGTATATATGCCCCCAACATTAGAGCAACTAAATACATTAAGCAAAAACAAATGATCTGAAGCAAGAAATAGACAGCAGTACAACAGTATTAGAGGACTTCAATCCCCCAACAATGGATAAATCATCCAGACAGAAAATCAATAAGGAAATATTGGACTGGAACTAAACTTTAGACTAAATGAACCTAACAGACAAATATAGAACACTCCATCCAACAGCAACAGAATACACATTTTTCTCAAGCACATATGGAACATTCTACAGAATCAATCATATATTAGGTCATCTTAGCAAATTTTAAAAGACTGAAATCATATCAAGTATATTTTCCAACCACAATGGATGAAACTAGAAATCAATAACAGGAGGAAAACTGGAAAAATCACAAATATGTGTAAATTAAACAACAGACTCTTGAAGAATCAATGGGTTAAAGAAGAAATCAAAAGGGAAATTTTAAAAGTATCTTAAAATAAATGAAAATGGAAATACAGCATACCAAACTATAGGATGCAGCAAAAGCAGTGCTAAGAGAAAAGTTTATATAGATAAGAAACAAGAAAGATCTCAAACAACCTAACTTTACACATCAAGGAAACTAGAAAAAACAAAAACTAAGCCCAAAGTTAGCAAAAAGAAGATACTAAAGATCAGAGAAGAAATAGATCAAATAGAGAACAGAAAAACAGTACAAAAGAAACAGTGAAACTAGGAGTTGGCTTTTGAAAAAACTAAACAAAATTGACAAACCTTTAGCTGGACTTACCAAGAAAAAAGAAGACAAATAAAATTATAAATAAAAAAGTAGACAATACAACTGATACCACAGAAATACAAAGGCTCAATAAGGGACTACAATGAACAATTAGATGACAACAAATTGAACAATCCAGAAGAAATTAATAAATTCTTAGAAACATACAACCTAGGAAGTCTGTATCATGAAGAAACAGAAAATCTGAACAGAACAATAACAAGAAAGGAGAGTGAATCAATAATCAAAAACCTCCCAACAAAGAAAAGCCTAACACCAGATGCCTTCACAGGTTAATTCTACAAAACATTTAAAAAATTAACACTGGGACTTCCCTGGTGGTCCAGTGGTAAAGACTCCACCTTACAATGCAGGGGCCACAGATTCGATTCCTGGTTGGGGAACTAATATCCCACATGCCTCAGGGCAACTAAGCCTGCATGCCACAACTACTGAGCTCGAGTGCCTCAACTAAAGCCTATGCACCACAACTACAGAACCCACACATCCTGGAGCCTGCACACCACAACTAGAGAAGAAAAAACCCACATGCCACACTAGAGAGAAGCCAGCGCACCACAACGAAGAGCCCACGTGCCACAACAAAAGGTACCGCATGCCTCAACCAAGATCCCGCATGCTGCAACTAAGACCTGATGCAGCCCAAAATTAAAAGAATAAATAAATAATAAATACATTTTTTTTTTAAAAAAAAGGAATTAATACCAATTGTTCTCAAACTCTTCTCAAAAATTAGAAAGGAGGGAACACAATTTATGAGGTTAGCATAACCCTGATACCAAAGGCAGATAAGGATTCCACAAAAAAAAGAAAACTATAAGCCAATATCATTGATGATTAAAGATGCAAAACTTTTTAGCAAAATAGTAGCAAACAGAATTTAAAAGCACAATAAAAGATCACATACCATGATCAAGTGGGATTTATCCCTGGGATGCAAGGATAGTTCAACATATGCAAATCAATAAATGTCACACACCCCATTAAAAGAATGAGAGTTAAAAATCATATGATCATCTCAAAAAATGCAGAAAAAGCATTTAACAAAATTCAACATCCTCTCATCATTAAAAAAAAAAAACCCTCAACAAATTGGGTACGGAAGGAACATATCTCAACATAAAGGTCATATATGACAAACCCACAGCTAACATCATACTCAACAATGAAAGATTGATAACTTTCCCTCTAAGATCAGTAAAAGACAAGGGTGCCCACTCTCACCACTCCTATTCAACATAGTACTAGTCATAGAGCAATCAGGTAAGAATTAAAAGGCATCCCAATTGGAAAATAAAAAGCAGAAGTGTCTGTTTGCTGATGACATGATTTTGTATATGGAAAATCCAAAAGACCACCAAAAAAACCATTAGACATAATAAATTAATTCAGTAAAGTTGTAGGATACAAAATTGCTATACAAAAATCAGCTGCATTTCTATACATTAACAATGAATGATCTAAAAAAGAAATAAAGAAAACAATCTTATTTACAACAGCATCAAAACGAATAAAAACACTTAGGAATAAATTTAACCAAGGAGATGAAAGATCTATAAACAAAACTGTAAGACACTGAGGAAAGAAATTGAAGACACAAATAAATGGAAAGATATCCCATGCTCATGAAGAGCTAATATTGTTAAAATGTCCCTAGTATACAACGCCATCTATAGATTCAATGCAATCCTAATCAAAATTCCAATGGCATTTTTCACAGAAATAGAAAAAGCAGTACTAAAATTCACATGGAACCACTAAAGAGCCCAAATAGCCAGAGCAATCTTCAGAAAGAACAAAGCTAGAGGCATCACACTTCATTCCAAACTATACTGCAAAGCTATAGTAATCAAAACAATATGGTACTGGCATAAAAAAAACAGGCATAGATCTATGGAACAGAATCAAGAGCCCAGAAATAAACCTACACATGTATGGTCAGCTAATAATATTTGACAAGGGAGCCAAAAATGCAAAAGAGTGAAACTGGACTCCTATCTTACACCATACACAAAAAACAACTCAAAATGGATTAAACTTAACATAAGACCTGAAACTGTAAAACTCCTAGAAGAAAACAAAAGGAAAAAGCTCCTTGACATCAGTCTTGCCAATGATATTTTTGATATGACAACAAAAGAACAAGCAACAGAAGCAAAAATAAACAAGTTGGACTACATAAAACTAAAAAGCTTCTGCACTGCAAAAGAAACAACAATGTGGAAAGGCAACCTACGGAATGGGGAAAAATACTTGCAAACCATCTGTCTGATTAGGGGTTAATATCCAAAATACATAAGAAACTCAAACAACTCAACAGCAGAAAAACAATCTGATTTTAAAATAGGCAGAGGGCTTGCATAACAATTTTTCTAAATAAGACATACAGATGGCCAACAGGTACATGAAAAGGTGCTCAACATCACTAATCGTCAGGGAAATGCAAATGAAAACCACAATGAGATATTGTCTCACACCAGTTAAAATGGCTATTATCAAAAAGGCAAGAAATAACAAATGCTGGCGAGGATATGGAGAAAAGGGAACTCTGGTGTAGGTTCCCCCAAAATTAAAACAGAGAGACCATATTATCCAGCAATTCCACTTCTGGATATATATCTGAAGAAGATGAAATCATTATCTTGAAGAGATATCTGCTCTCCCATGTTCATCTGTGGCATTATTCATAATAGGTAAGACATGTAAACAATCTAAAAGTCCATCAATAGATGAATGGTTAAAGAAAATGTGGTATATATGTACAAAGGAGTATTATTTTGCCCATAAAAAAAAGAAGGAAATCCTGCCATTTGCAACAACATGGATGGACCTTGAGGGCTAAGTAAAATAAGTCAGACAAGAAAAGACAAATCCTGTGTGATCTCACTTATATGTGAAACCTAAAAACAATGAACTCATAGAAACAGAGAGTAGAATGGTGGTAGCCAGGGGCTGAAGGGAGGGAGAAATGGGAAGATGTTGATGAGAATGTACAAACTTCAGATATAAGACAAGTTCTGAGGATGTAATTTACAGCATGGTGACTATAGTTAATGACACTTTATTGTGTACTTGAAAGTTGCTATGATAGTAGAGCTTTAATGTTCTTACCATAACAACAGCAAAAAAATGGTAATTATGTGAGGTAAGGGATGTGTATTAACTAACCTTTCTGTGGTAAATATTTCATAATATATACATGTATCAAATCATCACATTGGATACCTTAAACGTATACAATATTATATGTCAATTATATCTTGATAAAGCTTGGGGGTAGAGGGGAGCATGTTAGCTCTTATTTATTTTTGAAACCTTGGCATCATGATAGTACCTAGTACATAGCTAACACTGAAAAAAAAAAGAATTCATTAAATGAATAAAGGAAAAACATATTTTTAAAGTAATTGACTCGATAATTTAAATCACTTATTCAAATAAGGGTATGAACTAAAGACAGGGGGAAAGCAACTGAAGTTTCTGGTGTATCCGTGGGGAGGAAGGCGATCTCCGCGTCTTACTCTCCAGACCGTTCTTAATAAGTGCTGTTTTATGATCACAGCAAACCTATAAATGCTGAAAGGTCCCAAACCCAAGTTCAGCCAAGAAACAGTTAATACTGTATGATAAGATTAAAGAAATATTATATCAACCTAGAAACTGTAATAAGATTGTTTTTTTTTAACCTTTCCATATCTACTTCCCCTTCCTGTGATAATACACCTTGATCTTCCTTTGAGGAAAACATCCCTCTTCCAAAGTATGCAATTGGTGCCCCGCACCCTCCTAACAAAAAGCTGGCAATAAACCCAAGCCAGACCAAGCAGTCCCTATCTGTCTCAATCTCTGAAATCTCTGAATCATGAGCAGAGTGATCACATGAACGGAAAAGCGAAGAAGAACTATCTTAATGGAGGCTCCATAAAGATTATCCATTGCTTCCTGCTCTCTAGATCTCTGGAGCTGCTCAAGTGTCTGTTCTTTCTAAAACTCAGTTTTTCAGCTTTTACTTCAAGAGTACGAGCTTATCATTCTAGTGATTTATTTAAGTTAGCCAAAGAACCCTAAATGGACATAGATACTACTTCAGCCACTTGTAACCAAAATAAGCGACCTTTGAATAATAAAACAAAATGAAAGTTAACTTCACTTCAAAGTATTTTAAAATGTATTTACAGAAGTGAGATCAATGTCAGACCTAGAACATAAAACACCATATATGCAATACAATAGCATAATATTCACCTATGTGTTTCTGGCTAGGTGCTTTAACTTCATTAAATAAGATCTATCATAAAAACATCATGCAAGGGCTTCCCTGGTGGCGCAGTGGTTGAGAGTCCGCCTGCCGATGCAGGGGACACGGGTTCGTGCCCCGGTCCGGGAAGATCCCACATGCTGCAAAGCGGCTGGGCCCGTGAGCCATGGCCGCTGAGCCTGCGCGTCCAGAGCCTGCGCTCCGCAATGGGAGAGGCCACAACGGTGGAGGCCCGCGTACCGCAAAAAAAAAAAAATCATATAGATGTACCAATGGAATGTAGAATTGCTTACTGTCAATGATAATGAGACAGAGGAAGAACCCCAACTGCTCATTACTTCCAGCCAGCTGAAAGTAGTTAACATCTTCCGTAATACAAACAATATCTGCCCTGGAAAATACCAAGCACATAGCCCCTGCTGATGGCAATATCTTTGAAAGCAGAAACTAACAAAAACAAATGAAAAACAAAAATCAACAACACATACACAAACACAAGCAGTGAGGGCAAGGGAGTTAATCATGCAAGGATGGACTTCCCTGGTGGCACAGTGGTTAAGAATCCACCTGCCGCTCTATTTACAATAGCCAGGACATGAAAGCAACCTAAGTGTCCATCGACAGATGAGTGGATAAAGAAGATGTGGTACATATATACAATGGAATATTACTCAGCCATAAAAAGAAATGAAATTGAGTTATTTGTAGTGAGGTGGAAGGACCGAGAGTCTGTCATACAGAGTGAAGTCAGAAAGAGAATAACAAATACCGTATGCTAACACATATATATGGAATCTGAAAAAAAGAAAAAAAAGGTTCTGAAGAACCTAGGGGCAGGACAGGAATAAAGACACAGACGTAGAGGATGGACGTGAGGACACGAGGAGGGGGAAGGGTAAGCTGGGATGAAGTGAGAAAGTGGCATGGATATATATACACTACCAAATGTAAAATAGCTAGTGGGAAGCAGCTGCATAGCACAGGAAGATCAGCTCGGTGCTTTGTGATCACCTAGAGTGGTGGGATAGGGAGGATGGGAGGGAGACACAAGAGGGAGGAGATATAGGGATATATGTATATGTATAGCTGATTCACTTTGATATAAAGCAGAAACTAACACAGCATTGTAAAGCAATTATACTCCAATAAAGGTGTTAAAAATAAATAAATAATAAAAGTGAAGATTAAAAAGAAAAAAAAAAGAATCCGCCTACCAGTGCGGGGAACATGGGCTTGAGCCCTGGTCTGGGAAGATCCCACATGCCGAGGAGCAACTAAGCCCACGCACCACAACTACTGAGCCTACGCTCTAGATCCCGTGAACCACAACTACTGAAGCCCGTGCACCTGGAGCCCGTGCTCCACAACAAGAGAAGCCACTGCAATAAGAAGCCCACGCCCCGCAATGAAGAGTAGCCCCAGCTCGCCACAACTAGAGAAAGACCACGCGCAGCAACAAAGACTCAATGCAACCAAAAAAAAAAAAAAATTAGGCAAAGATTTTTTTTCATTTTCAAAATGATGTTGGGTTGGGGGATTTATACTACCTCTAAAAATTATAAAAATAAAGTAAAAGAGTATGATATTGGAATACCACATATATATCAATGAAACAGAATAAGAAGTCCAGAAATGGATCACATGTACATGTTCAATTACTTTTCAACAAAGGTGCTGAGAAAATCCAAAGGAAAAATATTTTCAATAAAAACTAGATATTAAGTAAAAGGAAAAAACCTTGGCTCTTACATTAAACACAAAAATTAACTCAAAATGAAACATAGACTTAAATATAGAAACCAACACTATAAAACTTCTAGAATAAAACCCAAGAGAAAATCTTCACAACTTTGGGGTAGGCAAAAATTTCTTAGGAGACCTAAAGCACAAACCATGAAAGAAAAAATTGATACACTGAACTTCATAAAAATTAAAAGCTTCCCCTCTCCAAAAACAGTTAAGAAAATGAAAAGGCAAGGCACAGACTGGGAAAAAATATGCACAATACATATAACTGACAAAGAACTAAGATCCTGACTATATAAAAAAGTCTTAAAAGTCAGTAAGAAGAAGAAAACACCAATTTTTAAATACACAAAAAATTTTAATTTACCAAAAAAAAGATACAATGGCCAATAAACCTATGAATAGGTGTTCAATACCACTGGTCACCAGTGAAATACAAATGAAATACTATAAGACACTATGACACAATAACTATAATGGCTAAAAAATTTTAAACTGACAGTATAAGTGTTGATGAGGATGGAGAGCAACTGGAACGCTCATATATTGTTGGTGGGAATGCAAAATGGTACAGCCACTCCTAGACAGTTACAGAGGAAAAATGGAAATATGTCCGCTCAAAGACCTATACATGGATTTTTCATAGCAGCCTTATTTTTAATAGCCAAAGTCTAGAAACAGGTCAAATTGTCTATCAACAGGTGAATGGTTAAACAAAATTGTGGTATATTCCATTCTATACAACTGAACACAATCTAGCAATAAAAAGAAACAATTTTAAAGACATGCTGAGCAAAAGAAGTCAGACAAGAGCATATATTCTATGACTCCATTTATGTGAAATTCTAGAACAAACAAAAAATCTATAGTGGACAGAACCCAGATGAGTTATTGCCTGGGGGAGAGTGGGGAAGAAGAGACATTAGTGGGAGAGGGCAGAAGGAATTTGGGGGACTGATGAAAATGTGGTTGTTACATGGGTGTATACATTTGTCAAAATGCAGACTATATTCTTTAAATGGGTGTATTTTATTCAATGCAAATTATACCTGAATTTAAAAAAAATTTAAGTGCTGTTGGTGAGTTAAATTGTAGACAGCAGGAAAGGAAAGAAAGAAAGAAAGGCAGAATGACATTGTAAAAAGCCATATTTTTAAAAATCACAAAAGAAGTTCAAATTACGGCATAGCTAAAACTAGGAATATAACAGGGAATTTATTTAATTTCACCTGAAAAATGGGAATAACTCACAGGATAGCTATGAAAATTAAATGAGATAGATAACACTATACCTGGTACATCACAGAAACACAGCTCAGAATAGTTGAATCTATATCTACCCATGTTAAGTGTTATGGTGAAACCAAGAAAATAAGTGATAGTTACATGGAGTAAAAGTCTCTAGACGAAATAATTTTAGATGCCAGTTTTCAAAGCAGAAAAGGAAGTGGATGAAAGGATGCAGGTGGAGGGAATGGTAATGTGCAGAAGAATGGAGGCGGAAAGGAGCAAGTTTCGTGTAGGAGATGGCAAAATTAGCATGCCTGTGGCAGCAAGTCCATATACGGGAGTAACAAAAAAACCAGGGTAATCTTCCCATCTGATGCAAATATTCATTTAAATTTTACAGTAGGACCCAGAATAGAAACTTCATCCACTTGATGCTATGATACAAAATAAATATATTCAACTATTTAAAATAGGATAAAAAAGACAAAGTTCTTTCAGTTGAGAAAATCTGAATACTTACAATCATCAGCTTCATTCTCTTGGAGGTTAGCCATAGTTCTTCCTCCAAAGAAAAAGTAATTATTAAAATGTAATTATAGCTAAGCAACATATGGACTTGCTGTGTAGCTGTCATTGTGCTCCTGAAATTATGAAAGCCTTCAGATTTTCCAGACTCTGAACTCTGTAAGTGACTGTTATTTTGGAAAACAATACAAACAAATCTCCCCAAAGAACTACCAACTACAAGAATTATCTCACGGCATACAACTTAAAAGGTATCAGAATGCTATAATTATATTTTAAGAGGCCTAATGTGACCAAGATTAAGATTCTTGGGTATTTATAATTTTGAAGTATTTTTACATGTATACATTTTAAAATGTTTAACAAAAGAATGCAGGGTTTGCATTCTTATGGCATTTAAACTAAAATACTTAAGATTTTACATATATGGCAGAATAACTCCTTTCTATATTTTATATATGTTAAAGTGTTTCTTCAGTGTTTTGTATCTGGAAATACACAGCCAAAATAGTAATAATTTGAGCTAATTTAGCTGCCAGAATAAGAGAAACGTTCAGAAATGCTGAATGAGAATGAGATGCACGATGAGAAATGTAATATTAAAGGGCAACAATGCTGACCTTTAAACAAAGTGCAGCAATGTAGCTATGGTGAGGACAACAAAGCTACAGGATTGAATCAACTGAAGTCTCTTACTGAGAAAGGATGTTATATAGTGACAGTCAGCTAACAAACAAGGTTTTATCTGCTCCACTTACATCAGAGCAATATCCAGTTAGAGGCCTTGGCCCAGAGTAGAACATATAGAGAATAAAGAATGACCTTATCTACCTTTGCTTTCCTGAGCCCATATGTTATACATCAAAGTAATAGCTGAAGTATTATGAAGACATAAAAAAATTATTGGTATGTTATATCATTCAGAATCACAAATGTTTTTTTCTTAAAAGTTACTTTTCATGATAATAGTATTTTATACTATAAAATACTTTTCAAAGCATTTCCTATATGTACACTAAAAAAGGAAATTCCTATTTTAAGAAATATAAATTAGAAAACAAAGTTTTTAATAATAAGATTAGCAATAAAATATTAGTTAAAATCCACCACTGTTTTTTTGTTTGTTTGTGTTTATTTATTTATTTTTTGGGTATATGCCCAGTAGTGGGATTGCTCGGCCATATGGTCGTTCTATTTTTAGTTTTTTTTGCTTGTGTTTATTATTGAAAAGCAGATTCTCGGAGGCTGACACTGTGAAAGATTGTTTATTGTTTTTAAAATGAGGATTGTGAAACTTTTTATTTTTTTTAACATCTTTATTAGAGTATAATTGCTTTACAATGTTGTGTTAGTTTCTGCTGTATAACAAAGTGAATCAGCTATACGTATACATATATCCCCATATCCCCTCCCTCTTGCATCTCCCTCCCACCCTCCTTATCCCAACCCTCTAGGTGGTCACAAAGCACCGAGCTATGCGGCTGCTTCCCACTAGCTATCTAGTTTACATTTGGTAGTGTATATATGTCAATGCTACTCTCTCACTTCATCCCAGCTTACCCTTCCCCTCCCCATGTCCTCAAGTCCATTCTCTACATCTTTATTCCTGTCCTGCCCGTAGGTTCTTCAGAACCATTTCTTTTTTAGATTCCATATATATTGTTAGCATACGGTATTTGTTTTTCTCTTTCTGACTTACTTCACTTTGTATGACAGATTCTAGGTCCATCCACCTCACTACAAATAGTTCAATTTCATGTGAAACTTTTAATATCAAACACCTTCAACATAATTAAAGGGATGACAGGAAACATGAGAGCAGTCCTTTTAAGTATAGTTCAAAGGCTTTATCACTGTAAATAAACTTATTTTATTTAGAGGTGGGAAATTTGCCCATGGCGCATCTGCATTACTCAGATTAAAGCTACGAGGAAGTGGTTCAAAATTTAAAGGAATAAGAAAGTCTCTTATGAGAAGCCCTAAGAGCTACTATTGGATAAGTGGAGGGGAAAAAAGTTATCCTGAATCTCTTGCTTACAGTGTGAAGTATAGTTGGGGCTATCCACATTAGAACCATACCACCGAGCAGCCAGGTATATAGAAAAAAGAATACATGTATCAATAAAAATAAACTAAAGCTCTCCCTGGGCAAGCCACTGTTGGAGTCATTCATTTTCTCAAGTCTTCTTCTTTATACTTATTTGTGTCTCTACCTTAATAAAATCCTGTTTGGAAAAAATATAGCTAAATTTTTAGAAAGAGTTTAAGCACAAAAATCAAATGAAAAGGGCAGAGAAATTCAAAATCTCTAAAGGTGACAAGAAAATATTAGAAAAATACAAGCTAACGATTAGGGATAAGAAAAGAGGCCCCCGCAGAGCACGGGGAGATCAGCTCAGTGCTGGTGCTTTGTGACAGCCTGGAGGGGTGGGATAGGGAGGGTGGGCGGGAGGGTGATGCAAGCGGGAAGAGATATGGGAACATATGTATATATATAACTGATTCATTTTGTTGTGAAGCTGAAACTAACATCCCATTGTAAAGCAATTATACTCCAATAAAGATGTTAAAATGAAAAAAAAAAAGAAAAGAGGCCCTAAAAGTTTAATGGACAAAGAACACTATGGATAAAGAAAGATGAAAACAATTTAAAAAAATAACAAGGGCTTCCCTGATGGCGCAGTGGTTGAGAGTCTGCCTGCCGATGCAAGAGACACGGGTTCGTGCCTCGGTCCAGGAGGATCCCACGTGCCGCGGAGCGGCTGGGCCCGTGAGCCATGGCCACTGGGCCTGCGCGTCCAGAGCCTGTGCTCCGCAGCGGGAGAGGCCACAGCAGTGAGAGGCCGGGGTACCGAAAAAAAAAAAAAAAAACGAAATGGAAATAAAATCATTAACCTGAGACATTGAAAGCAGGAAAATAAAAACCACCGTTTAATAAACATAATATCAATAATAAGAACAGAGCAATGCTAATTCAAAAGCCAAACACCTTCACTCAGAGATTCTTCAAACTAAGACTGCTTTGCCTTCTCAAGTTTTTTTGTGAAAATTTTACTTAGCAAATAATTGCAAAGTAGAAAGCTAAAGAACAGAAAGCACAGCTCCTGGCCTCATACCAATGGCTCCTATCCCTAGTGCCCTGGCTTTTCTAAGCCACTTATGTGAGATGACACAATTCCTTAAAGAACGCTGAGCAGTCCCAGTTGTCTTATCTCCCATGAACAATCGATGGGTAAAACCAAACAAAGACCCAACAGACCCACCCATATCCCACACCCTGCAAAAAAAAGTGGTGTGAATTTGCAGCTCTCTAAGAAAGCTCTTCTTTTTTTTTTTTTTTTTTAGGGGTCAGTGCTTATCCTAAAAGCAGCAGGTATGCCTACTAAGGACATGAGTAAATGACAGGAAATCATCTTTTTTTTTTTTTTTGCGGTACGCGGGCCTCTCACTGTTGTGGCCTCTCCCGCTGGAGAGCACAGGCTCCGGATGCGCAGGCTCAGCGGCCGTGGCTCACGGGCCCAGCCGCTCCGCGACATGTGGGATCTTCCCGGACCGGGGCACGAACCCGTGTCCCCTGCATCGGCAACTACTGCACCACCAGGGAAGCCCAGGAAATCATATTTTTTTTTTGGAAATCATCTTTTTGAATCTAGTTTCTAACATGCTTTTTTCCCCCCACTATTGTGTTTTTAATTTGGCAAGAACTTAACCCTTTAAGTATTCACAGGTGTGTTAAGATAATCACTTTCTATATAAAATTCCAGGAAATGTCTGCTCTTTGAAATCCTAGCATTCCTAAATAAACTTTAGAGCTATTAGAAATCTTCAAATCAATAACTCACTATCTCTAAATTTAACAGATGAAGAAACTAAACACAGAGGGATTAAGTGACTTGCCCAAGATCATGGAACAAAAAGAGACCAGAACCCAAGTTTCTTTAAGTCTCAGTTCAATGTTCAAAGAACAAAATATAAATTCAATGGGAGGAATTACTAGGATTCAGCCTTTTAGAAGTAATATGTATTGCCTGGCGAAAAAACTGCAAAACAGCATTACATTATAATCCCAGTTCTATTTTTCAAAAAATTATACATACACGTACATATATATATATACAGAGAGAGAGAGAAAGGGAGAGAGGGTGGGCGGAGGGAGGGAGAAAGGGAAGAACATCTGGAAGAATAATACCAAATTGGTAATATGTAGACTATGTGGGACATAAAGCGGGGTCTAGTGGCAACAGAAACTAAGTTTATGAGTTTCTGTACTGTTGAATTTTACAGACCGCATATGTTGATGGAATAATCACGTTTTTGCTTTTTAAAAAATTTAAACAAAAATTTTTCACTGAGAAAATGCATCTCAAAATGACTTGTCTCCCCCTCCCCTTCCCCTCTCTTGTGTGTATGCACAATGTGTGTGTGCGCGCGCACACACACACACACACACAACTTGAAAGATATTATTTTGTAATTGGGGCTGACCTTGAAATTATCTTAATTTGACTTCACATTAAATGTGGTCTTCCTTAAGAACAGCATAACATTAACACGTTAAAATAATTCTAACAAGTTGGGGTAATTAAAGAAATTAAAAGTTGGAATTTGAATTATAAAATGCATTTAAAGAATTTTCCTTTATACACCTGAAACTAACACAACATTGTAAATCAACTATACTTCAATTAAAAAAAAATTTTTAATTAAAAAAAGTTTTCCTGGGCTTCCCTAGTGGCGCAGTTGTTGAGAGTCCGCCTGCCGATGCAGGGGACGTGGGTTCGTGCCCTGGTCCGGGAAGATCCCACATGCCGCGGAGCGGCTGGGCCCGTGAGCCATGGCTGCTAAGCCTGCGCATCCGGAGCCTGTGCTCCGCAACAGGAGAGGCCACAACAGGCAGAGGCCCGCGTACCGCAAAAAAAAAAAAAAAAAGTTTTCCTTTAAATACATAATAGTAATAGAAAATGAATTAATACTTTTGTAATAAATAAGAGTATATATAATTTAAAAATTACTTTCATATAAATGCATACTGCTAAAGTGGTTTCAATCATGTTAAAAAAAAAAACCCAGCATTCTTGGTAGGCTAAACATTCCTCCCATAAGTTTATTATTATACTACAGCATTTCTTGCAAAGTGGTAAAGACAATTATAAACTTGAGCTCAGTCCTCTATGTAGATTATGAGTTTCAAAATCAATAGGTCCAAACAATGAGAGTTTATCATACAGTTCTCAATAGAATCTTATGCTGGTTAGCTGCCCATCAAAGTTATTTAGTTTAATTCTCCCATATTTTGGAATTTTAAATATCTGTCCAAAGAGTAAGGGATGTCTTAAATGAGTAAATTGTATTTTCTTCACTCCTCTCTCCACTTCCTTCTCAACCCGTTGAGATCTGGTGCCTACCTCTGCATTCCCACTATAGTTGTTTACACAAAGACCCTTCATTGTCAAGTTTAATGCTTCCTTCACCAATGCCATTATGCAAAGATGCTCCTGATTTTCTAGTTCCTCTAACCAATCCTTTTCTGATTCTTTCACTAGCTCGCCTCACTCTGTACAGGACTTGGACAGTAGTCTCTCAAGGTTTCATTCCATTAGGGCCTCTTCTCGCCTCTCATTTTCAACTACCATCTTCATGCAACTACCTATTCATATCACCAACCTAGAACTTTCTCCTACACCAAAACCACATATCTAATGACCTGCAGCAGAGGTTCAAAAACTTTAGGAAGCATCAGAATCACCTGGAAGGCTTGTTCAAAAAGAGATTACTAAGCTCCACCCCCAAAGCTTCTGATTTAATAGGTCTCAGTAGAACCCAAGAATCTGCATTTCTAATAAGTTCCCAGGTGACACACTTTGAGACCCACAGGCCTGCAGGAATCTCCCTTGGATAAGCCATAGGTACCTTAATTTCAACACGACCTAATGAGTCTCCCAGCATCTATTCTGGTTCCCTCCAAACCATTCTTACACAGCACCTAGAGTGATCATTCTAAACTTGATCATTTCATGATTCTCTGTTTAAAATATTCTAATGGTTTCCAAGGCGCCTTAAGACAAAAATCAAAATCCTTAACAAGGTCTATCAAGGCTCGCATAACCTGGCCCTTGCCTACTGCACCACGATATCACTCTTTTTTTTTTTTAAACACTCCAGTCACAGGGGACTATTTCAATCAATTCCTAGCAAAAGCCAAGTTCCTTGCTGTGCCAGGATATTTAAACAAGATGTTCTGCCAGAAATATTATTCTTTTTACCCTTAGCTTAAGTCACCTTCCTTGGCTCCCCTCCCCACCCACTAGGTCAGCAAAATCTTCTATCACCCTCTATTTCCTCCTCTTAGCACTGTCCACAATGATGATTACACAGTGAATTGTTCAATCAGTAGTTTACTGTCTGTTCCCCACCCTTCCCACACACACAAACTCGAAGAAGTCGCATGTATATCTAGTTCCCACTAAATTTTCTGCCCCTGCATAGTGACTTACCCTCAAATATCTGTTGAATTAAAGGTCTTGTAACATTAAATTATTTTGAAACCTCAAAAGGAAAAAGTATTATTAAAAAGGGACTAGAGGCATTTTTTAGTATCCTTTAATACTCACAAATGAGGAAGCTTCATTAAACTCTACCATCTAGGAGTTTAAATTAAGAAAAATAATGCCTTCAAAAGATAAAATGAAATCTTCCTATCACAAGTTCTTCTTCAACAAGATATATAGGTATATTATTGCTTAGTATCTGTACCAGTAGAGTACAGCACTGATATACAAAACCATTCAGTAATATAAATATGTTTATAATGCAGCCTAGTATAATTTTTGCACAAAAGTTATTTTACATGTAAACCTGCATCAGAGAGTACACTCACGCTTAGCAACACAAGTGGTTTTAGTTCATGCTAGGAAATGGGATGGGGTAGCTGCCTGGAATTAAACCTAAATACAGATAACCACAAATTATGTAATAAATATGAATGTAACTGAGAAATTATTATGCAAACAAATGTTATATAGATTCTGTTTTTTTTGTTATATAGACTCTGATCTCCTTTAAATGGAAAAAATATCTGTCATGTATAATTCATTCACCAACTCTTTCTCTGAAGCGCATGCTAAATCAGCATAGCACTGGCCTAAGTCGCAAACAGAGAACAAGTGTAACTATCTTAAGATGTAACTTTAACTAATATAGCAGAATTTATATCCAAATAAAGGTTATCTCCATTCAGAGTAGTCATTTTTAGAGACCATTTCAACTTGCCATCATACAAAACAATTCTCGAACTCCTCTCCTCTAATCACTTTCTTAGCTACCATATAAATGACACAAGAATAATAGGTTTCATCCTTTTGGTCACTGATTATTTTTAACGAAAAATGACATTTCTCCTTTTGATCCCTAATTTTAAGTGTGAGACCCTGTTCAGAATCACTTCCCACTTTTCCCAAATATCAAATCCATTCTCAAGAGATGTTATTCGCCACCACAGAATATAGGTAAAAGAATGTGGCTGAAGGCACTAAAGAAATGCCGAAATAGTTTCAAAAGTGTTTCTGAAAAACAGTGACATTACTGAAATAAATTCAAGATAACTTTGAACACATCAATCATCTCTTAGACATATAAGTTTTAATATGCTTATATAAAAGCTGGTCACACATTTCTACTTTGGGCACAACTCAAAGACAGGCCTGATCCCTGACTTCTGGTTTTCCTGAATAACAAATGATATAATGCAAAAGCACATTTACTATGAAGTACAGATTAAGAAATGGAACAAATTCTAACACTAAAATCTGGTGGTCTACTCTAACGACATGGCTTGGAAAGGTAGTACTGTATACCAAAAAGAACATGGCTACAGAAAGACATAGGCCAAGGTTCAACCTCTTGCTTGGCCCTTTAGTACCTACATGACTGAGCATGTTACTTGAACATGGAGTCTGTACAACATCAATAATTCTATCTGTAAAATGGGAATAATACCATCTATTTCAGAGCTATTATAAGGACTATATTACATAATATATCATCTGATTGTAATTCTACCCCCTAGCATATCAAGGAATCCTCAAAAGAACCTAACAGGCTATCTGTTCCAACTCTCCATTTTATTAAGACCCACAGAGACTAAGTGGTTTGCCAAGGTCACAAAGTTATTTAGCAGGAAAGACAATACTTCTGGCAGGCTTCTTATTTTCCCAGTGCATCTGTTTACTAAATCAGTTGGTGTTTGTAATGCTAGGTTGCACAAGCCTGTGACATAGGGTCTCAAAGAGTGTTTCTGAGACAGTAATAAATCAAGGTCTCTTAAGGACAGTATTTGGAAATATTTCCCTGTCAATCAAGTATTAACAATTTAGTCCTATATATTAAATGTCTCCCTTGGATTTTAAGTCTTTGTTTTTCAACTTAGATATTTTAAATTACAGCTAAAACTACCTCATTCTGCGTAAATGTTCACTATTTTCTTAAAAGGTTCTTTTCTAAGGAAAATATGAACCTAGTTTTAAATCAAGATACTAGAAAAAAGTGAATGTGTTTCTCATTAATTATGGTAACTGGTTATAATCAACCAAGAGACTTACCCCAGTTTCCTACAAGTAAATTCATACCCATACTTAAGGTGATGGCTCTTTATTAAGGATCAAAGCTTGAAATGCAAGATCTAAAGTTAATTCAAGATAATCTCAAGGAATTTTATTACCGATTTTCTTATTCAATCCCAAAAGCAATTTCTTCATATTTTGATACAGCTAAGGATGGCTTTTTATCTTGGGCATGAAAGAAAAATGAGTGTCTGAGAGCCTAACTCTGGCCTAGATGCTTCTGGGTTTTGAATCCAAGGTATAAATTAACACAACCAAAGTACTGATCATCTTTAATTTATCATGTAAGTAACCAAGACACATAATTACACTTCCACATGCCAATTCAAAAAGGATCTATGAGAATCAACACAATTTTTAATACTTCAATTAAAAATGACTACCAAAAATGAGAAACTATGGAAATAACTCATATTCAAAGACTGTTCCTAAAAGAAAACTGATCAATATGGTGACAATGAAAAAATTCTTGGAGAATCCAAAAAAAAGCATATATTTGCTGAATTTAATTAAAATCATTATTCGTCTCATAGCCACAAAATGTATCACTGGTTAATTTCAACTTATAAGTTTGAAGAGGCTAATTACTACTACTGTAAATTAAGAAGAAGCCCCAAAATAACCAAATAAGACCTTGCTAGTTAAAACACTAAATATGTTAAGCAATCAACCTCTTAAAATGAGTCTCTGTTTTCACAGAGGAATTTTTCCTCAGTAATGACAGAGTATTGTTTTTTTTAATTCCTACACTCTAATCATAAATTCCTGGGAAAATAAAGACATAAAAACCATAATTTCCCAAGTAATCAAACCTTTGAAAAACAGTCACAGTACTATCCATATAATGCTGAAGGTTCTATTTTAAAATTTCAGGAAAAGTGAGAAAAAGTACCAAAACTATAAACCTAAGAGAAGCAATAAAGGATACCGTAATGAGGCAGACAAAAAGGATAGTAATTATGACAGGTATCTAAAAGGAAAAATGCTTAGAATTCATGAAAAAGGCAAAGCAAAAGACATATAACCATGATCTAATCAAACCTGTGGATTGTAAAACCAAGAGTTCCACAGAATAGGAGAAAGCTCACAAAATAATCAGTAAATAGACATCAATGTTAGGGAATATTTACACCTTTGACTTCCCCTACAGTGGGCAAATAAAGAAACTACACAAGAGCCAGTTTCTTTTCTAAGCTACTTTAAATTTCAAATAAGCATGTACTATGTAGGTTCCACATTATCTTACATAATCAGGCCAAATCTAGAGGTTTAAGCCTTCCAAATCACAGCCCTTCTGACAGGATATCAACTTCAAAGTAGTCAGCATTTAAAAAATCTGGATTACATAAACTTCTGATTGCAAGAGAATTATAACTCCAATCATAAAAGACACACTTTCCAGCAGTCAAAACCATAGCTGTAGAAGAAAGAGCTACAAAGTCTAATGAGAGAAGGCCTGAACAAGATTAACAGAGAAATGCAGCAATATCATGGAAGAGAGAGAAGTAAACAGACAAATTTAAATTTATTTGCCCAGGATAAATTATAATCAATCAATTTTCCTAAAGATTCAGGAAAGGAGACTGGGAAATAAAAAAGAGAATAAGGTATAAAAAATTTAGAACAGTGCTGGGAAATTTTTTTGAGTATAAAATGAGAGGAGGAGATGAAAATTACAGCCTTCATGAACCAGCTAGGCAATCTAAGCTCAACATTTAAAGTACCAAAGATAACTAGGTAGAAGAGACAGAAAAGTTATAGAGAAAAAGATCAATAACTAAGGAACCAAAGCAGATATCACAATTAAGGCAGAGAAGTAAATGAAAAAGAATAACACCTCACCTGCCTGGACACAGTTGAGAAACAGAAAATAAGTAATGAATAATCAAAATGTCACAAGAGTCATGGGCTTACAGCTGACATGCCATTCTCTGGAGAAAAGTCACTATTTTATGCACAATCCTAAATGGTCTCATTCAGTTTCCAAGGAACAAACTAGAAATGGCAAGAGAATCATAATGACATGTACAAGTTGGGGCAGACAACAGAAGAGGAAACAGAAAAACTAAGAAGCAAATAAGAATTCAAAAGCATACAAATTTTAGGACCGAGTGGCATAAAGACACAAAATACCTATACAAATCAATAGTGAAGAAATATCACTGTATTTCAACACAGTATCATGATCACAATTTTTATGATCATTGCATTAACAAAAAAAATAGGAAAGATCTCCAATAAAAGATGATGGACTGAATACAAATTTTCCCTCCAGTTACTTCAGATCTCCCATTGAAACAAAAACAATTCATACAGAAAAAAAATAAAACCATAAGAGCAAAGAAATTAAAAGTGGGGATGGGGTAACATAGGGGTGGGGGAATGGGAGGTACAAACTACTGGGTGTAAAATAGGCTCAAGGATGTACTGTACAACATGGGGAATACTGCCAATATTTTGTAATAACTGTAAATGGAAAGTAACCTTTATATAATAAATTAAAAATTAAAATTTTAATTATAATAAAATTAAATTAAAAATAAGACACACACAAAAAGTGGGGACAGAGTAGAGAGAGAAGTCCATAAATTTCTGAAAGATGAAAGTAGATGTGAAATTGATTGATATCACAAGCAGAGAGAGCCACAGCCTCATCATACCCTTTAAGAGTGATGCAAAACGTTGGGAACCAATACATCTGACAGAACCCCCAGAGAAGCATGATTGCAAAGTAAACGGTTCAGCAAAGGGTGGGAATAATAGTGGGGCTAAAAATAGGAGAATTATGTATTACCTGACTGACTGTATAAGGGACTACATTTTCCATCCCCCATCTCCAAGCAGCACCTAAACAACTGACATTTACTCCCTGGCAATAGCACAGTCAGCTTTTCTCTAAAGAAAGTGAATAACTGTCTAGGGGATGCTGGCACAGAGTAATAAACCCTTTTTATCTGGCATTTAGAGGGCCCACAGCCTGGAAGCTGGCTCCCCTCCCTCTTACCCTAAAATGCTTGTCAATATATAGGCCCCACCCTATACTGTTCTGCCCTAAAGTGCTGTGCCCAGAATTCCTCCTCAAAAAAAAAAACACCTAATAGGGAAAACAGTCCAAGGAACAGGGTGGGAGGGGAACATCCAGACCAGGAAGCTGGTCCTTCTTTCTGAAACATGAAGAGACAACCAATCCAGGCATATAAGGAAAACTAAGTACAGAAAAAAAAAAAAAAGATTACAAACATAAAAGCTGGCCAGACGGGAAAAGGAAATAATTGAGGAAACACGAAATGTCTTTTAAAAATCTACTTTGCATTTTCTGAGACTAAAGAGAGTACTACAACATAAAACAAGAAAAGAATGGCAGAAAAAGAGAACAAGAAAATTCAGGGATTACCCTCCCCTCAACAAATCAGCCAAAAAACTAGGGAAAAAAATCCCCTGAACACAGAGCAAAGAGAATCACAAAATATGAAAGTAAAAATGAGATGAGGACCAGTCCAAGACAGAAAACATCTGCCTACTGAAGAATAAACAAGCAAACAAGAAAATGGAGGGAAGAAAATATCAAAGACAGGAGAGAATTTCTTAGAGCTGAAGAATCTGATTCAAATAATAAGGGCAACTGAGTGCCTAAAACAAATATAGACAAAACAAAACAAAACAAAACAACATGTACAGCTCATTATGAGTTTGCAGCAGAAAGATAAAACAGAGATGATCCTAAAAGTTTTCAGACAGAATAAAGAACAAATCACCTTAAAAGGGTAGTGAATTAGATGACACCTGATTTCGAATCAGCATCCCTGGCACTGAAAGACAACCAAGCAATGCTTTCAGGGTCCCAAAGGAAAATTATTTGCAGCCTACAATATTGTGCCCAAACTATCAGTCAAATATGAGAACAGAATGAAAATATTTTTATCCATAGAATAATTCAGAAAACTTGCCTCTCAAACACACTTTTTTTGGAAGTTGTACTCCAAAAAAAAGATCAAATAAATTTAGTAAAAAAGGAAGATCTATAATAGAATGGACCCAATTCAAGAGGACAGTGAAAGGAAGTTCCAGAAAGAGACCTAAAAGGCAACTAGTCCAAATTGAAGCAGAATTACAATTACGCCAGATAAATAGGGGACACAATACAACAGGTAGCATGATGAGGAGTTGGTAGAGACTATGATAAAGGCATACAATACCAGAAAAGGGGGCAATTAGAAACACCAAGAAAATAGGAAGTCATGTCCATTGTTTTTAATTCAATGGCTAGATTTTGAGCAACTGATAAAATAAAATAAAATACACTGGACCTTGATGGTATCAAGGTATTTTTCTTCAAGTGGCCCAAGGGCTGCTTAATAGGATCTGTAGAAAAGAAATCATAATCTGAGCATACTACCTGGCCTAGGATTAAATGATATTTACATAGTCATAGTATCGAAACCATATCTTGGGTTTTGTCATTTAGTGATGGACATATGGATGTGACAGCTGGGGTTGGGGGGGGGGGATGGGGGAAATGTGTTTATCTAGGCAAGAAGAAGTATAGCTACCAGTCTAGAAAGAAAAGGAAAGAAGAAAGAAAAAGCAGAAAATCCAGACAATGTCTAAACTGATAAATTAGCAGAAGTGTAGATCGACATTCAATAGAAACTAGTATGTTTTATAAAAGCAGCATAGCTTCCTTTGTTGCACATTCGTAAACCAACCTCCCCCATGAACTCCACCCATCTCCTAAGGGGAGAAAAAGTCCATTAATTAAAGGTAAGTTTCTTTCAGGTTAACTCTGTTTTTAAGGCAGCAGTTCTCTGCTGGGGGTGATCTGCCCCCCAAGGGACATTTGGCAATGTCTAGAGACATATTTGGTTGTACTTTAGTGGAGGTGCTACTGGCATCTAACAGGTAGAGGACAGGGATGCTGCTCTACAGTCTACAATACATGGGACAGCCCTCACCACAACAAAGAGTTACCCAGGCCAAAATGTCAATAAAGCCAAGTTGGAGAAACCCTGCTTTACCGGAACTCTTCAGACTTTTACAGAAAAACGTTTATAGTTTCTCTGTTCCTTATTCTTATCATGGTATCCGGATGTAGAGGAAAGCTTTCACGGGCACTGGGAATGTTACGGATGGTCTGAATGTGGATCCATGGACTTCCCTCTGGGTCCTCACGGGCCTCTGAGGTTTGATAAGAGTCGCAATGGCATATACTGATGAGGATGCTGCAGCAGCGTCCAGTGACCGCCTAACCTGGCCCCTCAGCTCCTGTTGGTATGGATATTCTTAGGGCCTCAACTACCTCTTCTAAGCAGCCCATGCTTGGGTTAAGGCCACACTAGCTGCTTAACAAATAAACATCAGTGACTTCACACAACTAAAATGTCTCCTTAAAATTATACAGTCCGTTGTGAGTGCTCCTGTTTGGTGCACAGCTTTCTTTCACATGGTAATCTGAGGGACTAGAGATCTTCCCAATCTTATTATCACACCTGAAGAGGCCCAGCCTCTGCATCTGGCCCTTAGATTGGAAAAGAGAAGGTGGAGAAACACAGCTGCTGTTCTCCCACCTCAGTTCAGAAGGGACAGTGCATCACTTCCATTCACATTCCCCTGGTGAAAAGCCGTCTTCTGGTCCCACTTAGATGCAGGGAAGGGGGATGGGGATAGAGGAGAGAATGACTGAGAAACGTGTTCCTGTCTGGGCAGCCACCTCCCAGTGTTAACTGAACTAAGGCAAGAGAGAGAACAAATTCTGGTGGGCATTGAGCTGAATCTGCCACAGCCGCCCTCTCCACAATGTCTATAACATGGTCTTCCCCTCACAACAGTACCCTCATGACAGGCTTGCTACCTCTCATTCTGTTAACTTCTATTTCCTTCACTAGGATTATGTGAGAACTTCCAGATCTCTTTCATACCACATAAGAACAGGAAAATCACAGGGTGCATCTCTGGGCCTTGCTTTGCCTAAATATACCATATTCTTCTCCGGAAGCCATCTCATGTCAGCATAGGGCCAGTACAGGGTAATAAGCTAGTTAAGTGGCTGTGCAGGTTCTGAACGTAAGCAGCCTGGCTCCACAGCCTGTGCTAGTCTGCCTCCCTAGATTTCTAAAATAATAGGTAGTAAGAGAGTCCTTCCCTGATCATCAGTGAATATTTATAAAGCACCCACATCTTGTGAAAGAGCCTAGGAAACTATTACAAACTCCCCACTCTGATACACAGCACTGTTTTTCTTTACCTCTGGATCGCTGATCTTAAATGTTATTATAGTCAAAACAACAGGCAAAATTATACAGTAAGCAAAACTTGTCTTCAGAAGTCCCTCACCCTACTCTCTACTTGAACAATGTACCTGTGCCTTCATGACCAAGGAATTCCACCTCATTATTCTTACCCAATAATATGTAGTGTTACTTAGACTGAACTGCTGTCTCCCCAAATCTACCATACTCTAACCCCATTAAAAAGTACTTACACAGGACTTCCCTGGTGGTCCAGTGGTTAAGAATCTGCCTTCCAATGCAGGGGACGCAGGTTTGATCCCTGGTTGGGGAGCTAAAATCCCACGTCTCGGGGCAACTAAGCCCCTGAGCTGCAACTACTGAGCCGGTGCACTCTGGAAACTGCGTGCCACAACTAGAGAGAAGCCCGTGCGCCACAACTAAGACCCGATGCAGCCAAATTAAATTAACTAAAAAATTTTTTAATTTTGGAAAAACAAAAGTACTTAAACAGACTTTGTAATTTTCACAGGGGCCTGAGCCTTCTTTGTAAGAAACTATGTAATCTGATAAACTACTCCTGCTAATAGTGGCATCCAGCAGCCAAAAAACAAGTTACTTTAATGGTGGACATTTCAAAAGGATAGCTTTTAATTATACAGATTAGTGTCCCTCAAATAACACTCATAAAAATCATCCATACCAATTCTGTGCATCAGTTTTATTCTTTAAAAAAAAGCATGAATTTTAAAAATTGTAACAAGTCACCTTAAAATACTGTATCTACTGTACTATATGTCCTTATAGTTCCAGTTTAGTCTGGAATTTCCTAGTGAGAAAATGGCAACTGAATGAACAATAAAGAATTATTTGCTTTACTCCAAGTAAAACATAGGATGTCAGTCAAAACACATGAAATGAAAAAACTGAGGCCATCTTATTACAAACTGTATTTTCATCAAATCATAAAGTCAAGATAGACTGAGAAAGATCATAAAGGTCAAGACCTGTCACAAGGGGCAACTGCAAATAAACTATACAAGGCATTATAATGTGACAGTTAAAAGGACAGGTTCTGATGTCAAAGGTCAGGTTAAACCTCAAATTCAAATCCTTTTGGTAAGCTCCACCACCTGCTGCTTAGCCTCCCTGTGACTCAGGTTTAGCTCAAATCCTGGCTCTTTGGCCTACTACTTAATCTCTCAGTGCTTGAGGTTTAAAAAAGGACAAGAAAATAGTCTGATCTGGGGGGGTCATTGTCAAGTATATATGTCAAGTACCTGATACATAGTTAGCAGTCAACACGTATAAGCTATTATTATTATGACCAACCACTCCTAATAGGACACCTTCAGGAACTATCAATCTCCCTCTGAATCTATCATGTTTTTAACAACCCTGAATCAAACAGTTTCTCCTTTTTATCTGAAAAGAGTCTTGAAGCTCAAAAAACATTTCCTCTTTTTTTTTCAGGCTTTTGTGAATATGGAAGGTGGCGGGTAACTAGCTTATCATTTGAAGATTCAAGACTCTTTTTTAGTCTTTTTGTAGAACAATTCCCTCCCAAATGTTACACAAAGGACAGCCTGCTCCATGGATTTAAACACTGCAAAGAGTTCACAAAGTATAACGAAATTTTGAGATTCATAAAAGGACAAACAGCTACTGGAGCAAAAGGCTTAGATAGGTTGATGCAAAAGTCTATTAGCCTGCTCACAAAATATTGAATTCTAACGTAAAGCACAGCGGATAGAGATTCCTCATGGTTTACAGTCACTCAGACCACTAAAAACATATAAAGGATATTTTTGGTAACTTTTTTCCTTAATAGCAGGAAAATGCTCTGTTTTTTCCACAACAATGAATACACAGATTGCATGATAGGCAAGGGCAATTTCTTCAAAAGCAAATTCTGTAGAGAACAAAGCCTAAAGGCTCAGATTTTTCAGTAACACATATCCCTTAAAGCTTTACAAATTCGAGGTATCTACCATTCCTTGCGGTTTATAACATTAAGAAGTAACACAATTAAGCCTCATTTATATCAGAAAGCATTATGCCTGATTGAAAGAAAACTAAGCATCTAGAATTTTGATACTGATAAATTTAAAGGTTAACACCATAGATCAATGCAAAGGTCAACACCATAGATCAATGCAAAGGTCAAGTAGATTTAGAGTTCGTGATAAATTCACCAAAATATTTTTTAAAGATATAAAGACAAAAAAATGTTTTAAAATAATTTGATGTTTGATTTCTCCTATGTGTTAATATTGAAATATGCACTTTCATATACATTATGTAATCTCATTCCCCCAACAACCTTGTGGGATAAGGATTATCCTCCTTTTACAAATGAGAAAACTAAGGCCCAGTGATTTGCCTAAGGACACCTGCTTGTATAAAATGCAACCAGAAATCCAATTCAAATTTTCTAACCCCCAGATCAATGCTCTTGCTTTCACTGTACCATTGTCTCTTCCAAAACTCAACTACTCTAAAATTTAGCTCTTATAAAGTGTCCCAATCTTTTTATCTGGGAGAGGTAACAGTTATGAGGGAAGAAGAAAAATTCTTCAGAATGTTACCAAAAAAGACTCACTGTGTTTAATCTGACATGACTACCCAGTCCAATTTAAACGCTTTGGTTCATGCTGTCTATCCCTCTTAGAACACCTGCTTATCATCAGATATACAGCTTTCAGAAGACTTAAATGAAGAATCACCTCCTCCAAGAAAGTTCCCCAGATTAAATGACCTGCTTCCCTCCTGCCAAGCCAACATCATTTCTTTGTCACCTCACTGCTTGTATCTAATTTGAACTACATTATCACATACTCCTCTTTGTTCTCCAGTTGTACATCTGGAACTACATTTTTTTATTCGATGACTATTAAGCATTTGGAAAGTCAATGGTCCTTGCTATCATGGAGAGCTTACATTGTTTCCAATTTTAATAAAAGTAAGAATAACATAGGGTAGAAGAATTTGATGTTTCAGAACAAGAACTCCTTTCCTACAAGGTCTCTGAAGAAAGCTCTCTCCTTGCAAACTTGATAACATTTTTCAGGGAGGAAAAATCCCTTCTATCATGTGTTCCGGATGAGACCTTCAACTTCATGCCTTTGAGAGGATATATGAGAGGGTGGGGACCAAGGTGGAAGGAAGATCTAAAATCTTTCAGGGATTTCCTGAAAGAAAATATTGACTTGAAATCTTCACACATTAGTCCAGATATCTCTTCCTGTGTCCTAACCACAAGGAAACTATACTTCAATCTCCTTGCACGCAGGCACCTTCATTAATGAAGTATGTACAGACTTTTTAATTCAAGTTGTATTTACGTATTATTTGTAGGTCATATTCATAAGAATAAGATAGCACCTACGTCTTCTACTTTTAAATCCCCCAATGCTCCAAAATCATCGCTATAAATGTGTTCAGCTTTGGATAACACAGATATTAAAATATAAAACTTCAAGTATTATTAGGATAAGGATTTTCCAAAATAATATTAGAAAACTACATCTAAGTATCAATTCTTTATTTTGTCATTCATGCTTCAATTCAAGTAACATGCTCTTGAAGGATTATTTGTAAACCAAGTTTAAATGTACTAAGGGCTCTCACTAGTTAAATTATGCAATTAGTCCTTTAAAAAGAAAGACCTTTTTATAATGCAAATTTTGTTAATTTTACCACTTTTTTCTTAAATCAAAACTAAAACATAATTTCATTACAAACAGTATGTGTACTTACTCCAAAGTTATTTTAAGGCTTTTCGATTCAGAAACCTAAAAACTAGGTATTGCCAAATTTATAGGTGCCATAAATGTTTTGTAAGAAACATATTTGATTGCCTCTAAAATGTAATAATATTCTAACTGAAAAAATTGTAGCAGCACCTTTTCATAGATCACAGCTACAACAAATATTATGATTCAATGAAGAGAAATAAACCATGACCATTTTTAATTAAACAGGCACTTCTAAGCACCTGTGTACAATGTATTGTAGCTCAAATGGTTCAGATGGAATTTGACCACAACAACTTAAGCTCCATAATTAAAGACCTAAAAGGTAGTTCTTATGTTTCATCTATTCCCTTTCCCATTACTTTAAACAGGCATATTGTAGTCATTCTATACATAATTACTATCAAAAAAAGGGGTAACAAATATTTGAAATTCTCTGTACTTTTAATAGAGGACAAATTGCATGCCTTTACTCTTCCTTCCCCAACCTGTTTCATAAAACTAGCATGATCTTAATAATTTCACTGCAAAACAGGTTCTATCTAGCAAGCACAGAAATTGATCCTAGTCTCTCAGCATGATCAAGTTTAGATGACACTTGATGGGACGGAAGGAGGAAACCTAACAAGCATTCCACCCATGTTCCTCCACAATCCTTGGAATCCTAAGGGAGGGACTAAAAAAAACCAAAAAAACACCTTTTAAATGGTTATTTGAAAAGACCTAAAGTGGCACTAATTTGAGGTTAACTTTCAGGGGAAGTTAATTAAAAACGAATAACCCTACCATACACAGTACATTCTAATACTACTTAGAAGTCATTTACGTCTTCCAGCATCAGAAAGGCAAAAACTTTTAAATTATTTAAAGTAAACATGCATATATCATCAGTTGGGTAAATTTCCCCATCTGTTTAAGTAGGAACCCAAGTTACCTATTATTTCAGGCAGCATTTAGATAAAATGAAATTAAGTATGTTCCCCAACCGCACATGTCTCTCATAAAGAAGGGTGTTAAATGACTTTTGTGAATGGAAAATCTGCATATACTGTTGCTTCGCCTCGGCCGGTCGTGAGCGGATGCCTCAATGAACCAAACGCACGCTCTTTGTGAAGCTCCTTGGAACCTGATTCCATTCTTGAGAAGGGGCTCAGAAACATTACATTTAAAAGTACAGCAAAGGCTTCGCCTTCCTCCTACGCTACAAGAAGGCCACAGGAACTGAGGTTTAGAGGAACACCACCATGGCCCTCGGCTCTGCAAGGGCGGGTGAGGTCTGCGATGCGCGGCACAGCCTCCTCTGGGGCTGTCACAGGAAAACGGGAGCCTCGCCTTAACGGCACCAAGTGACAAAGCGCCAGCTCTCCAGGGCGCCGGGGCTTCCGGCGAGACCCTGCCGTCCGCCCAGTCAAACTTCGGGAGGAGGCACACACTCAGGGCCAACAAAAAGCTCGTACCGGCCCCTGCCCCTGCCGCGGCTTTGGAAGGTTGCAGACGCACTTACCGTGGGCCCCAAAACACTCCATCCCCGCCAGCCTTTGGAATTTCCCACTCCAAAAGGGGACAAAGGAGCCAAAGAAAAACTCCCCGGCGCGGGGGCCCGGAGTGCCCGTCCGCCCCAGCTCAGAACGTGGGAGTCAAGGGGTGCAGTCGCCCGTAGGGGTGCGAACCCGCCGCCCCCCAACTCGGGGACCGGCTCGACACTCACCGGTGTGGAGCCCCCGGAGAGGCGGGGCGCAGGCGGCCGGTTCCTCTGGGGCCCTGCACGCGTCTAATCGAACCCCAACTTCTCTCGGCCGCTGTCGCCGGCGGCAGCTGGGGCGCGAGCTCAGACCAAGAGCGCTGCCTGGCCGCCACGGAGGCACTGCCCGTTCGGCCGCTAGGAGGGCGGGAACTCCGGCCCTGCGGTCTACCAGCCAGGGCGGGCCCCCACTTTCCCTCCGTCTGCGGGCTACCGGCGGCGGCTACCGCCCCGGCGAAAGCTAACGCTTCAGCCGCTCGGGCTGCCGCTACCACCACCGCCCGGCCGGGAACGCGTCGCAGCCTAATGCTGTCATCGGCCGAGCCGCCACCTCTTTGGGCATCCAGAGCCTCCGAGATCCTTCACATTCGAGGCCCCGCCCCCTACTAGCGGGCTCCGGTCGCACCCCCTTCCCGTCACGTGACGACGCGCGGAGGCGGCTTTGGAGAACCCTCCTCTGCCTGGCCGGAGACAACCGGGCTGGAGCAACTGTCAACACCTGGTTCAGGCAGAGTCTGAACGCCGCCGAACCGCCTCTGCACCCCTTGGGGCGGTCTCGGGAGGCGAATCTACCGCCGCCCGCCCCGCGCCTGTTGAGGCGAGGTCTGCGGGACCGGTCGTGCAGGGCCCTGCCTCATCTAAGGAGGCTGCACCGGAGAGCTCCCGGGTAGGGCGCGGGGGCCCCCGCCTCCCCAGCCTGGGGCTTGACTAGAGTTTTAGTCAAACAAAGAAAAGCAGAAGGCATCGTGGTGTCTGGCTTGGAAAGCAGTAACTACTTGTTCCTATTTCTAGTAGCACGTTAATTGTGACATTTAATGTAGTGGTTTCTTCATGAGAGCTTTTTATTTTTGAGGAGAGGATGGTGCATTTCCTTCACGCTGGGATGCAAATAGCCTAGAATTTTATCTTGGTTCCTAGTCCTGTTCTGGATCCTTTGTGCCAGTCTTACAGTCATTAAGTTTTACTATGCGTTAGGTTGGTGGCAGTTTAAACAGCTACACAGGAATTGGACAGTTCGTTCCATTTTAAAAAATAAAGCCTAATTCTTGATTTTTTTTTTCAGGTACCTTAACTTTGGACATAACTTTTTGCCTTCCTTTTTAACGGTAGTCCAAGGAACGCTCCCCCCAACCCTGTTATTGAGAGGAAGAGTAAAATGGGAGTGACCAAAAGAAAGACAGTAACAATACAAAAATAAGGTAGGTAGAAAAGCAGAAAGATCATAATCAAATTCTGCTAACAATGAAGGCACATGAAAAAGCTTTATATAATAACCAAACTCAGTTTGTAACTCATTTTTCCTTCTAACCCAGAACTAAGTTTTTTTCTTAAGTGATTGTCATCTCCTCATTACATTTTCTTAAGATGGCAAGAAGTATTCTGATCAGCTGGATACTTTGAAATGAATAAGCAATAGAGTTCGGCCTATATAATCCTTATGAACTAAGCTATTTCATAGAAACTCTAAGAAATCATGAACTTTAAGTCTTACCATTATTTCATGTTACCCAAGAAAGAAAAGAAGTACTGCCAATTAAACTATGCCATGCCACTGATATTTTAAAGACATATCTTGAACTCAGAGATGTTAAAATATGAAAAACAATTGAGTCTTAGAATCTATGAGATATTGTAATGAACTGGTGTTCCAGTGAGGAAAAGATTCTATAGGCTCTGTTCTGAAGTTTGAGAGATTGTACTTGTAGTTCAAATACATATGAAGGAGGTTTAGTATTCTGTGAATGACACAATTTCAGCAAAGCTAGTAATTTTGGAGTTTGTCAGCAGATTGAAGCCTGCCTTCTATTTTCTAGGGCAGGGGTTTTCAAACTGGCTCAAAAGTCAATTTATTTTTTAGTGAAATAGGCTAGACTGGAATCAAAAATGAAAGATCAGAGTGCATATATAATAAGGGGAAGAATTCTTTGTGAAACTTCTGTTTCAGTTATGGGGGAGGGTGCGTATGTCCTGTGTTGTGATTTAAACTGTATTTCTTATTGTGAGTTGCGATCAAATAGATTTCAAAAAGAATGTTCCTAGAGCATAGATAACATGCAAAATATACCATCTGGGCTCCGTTTCTCTGGTGCTTTTCCTTTCCTTTGGGAACTAAGACTAAAGATTAGAAGTAGATGAATTGCCTTGCCTAATCCTCTAATGCCTCAACTCCACTTTCTTATACTGTCTGACGAAGACAGATGGTCATTTATTGAAATGGAAAGCACTGTACTGGAATCAAGGAGGCCTAGGTTATAGACTTAGCTAACTAAATATGTGGCTAGATAAATTACTCTCTGTATTTCAAGTTCTAATAAAAGTAGGAAGTTGACTACATGCTCTTTAAGGAATGATACTCAATCTTTATTTACAGGGGATAATGTTCACATTTGAAACAAGTAGCCATGGTGTACCCAGGATTATGCAAATTCTTTTCAAACTAGCTATAACTCCTTTCAGAAACACACACACACACACACACACACACACACACACACACACAAAATCAGAATGCAAGTAAGTGAAAGTGAAGATATTATAGGAAGACAAATGTAAGTATATTGCAGAATCAAACTTGGGTGCCCTCGCTGGCACACAGTAAAGCCACTCATTAACACCAAGTTGTGGTGAAGGAAAGTACAGAGTTTACTGCAAGTCGCCCAATATGGGACCAAGCAAAGAGAAGGAAGAGCTCATGCTGAAAAGACCCAAGTATATCTTTCACAATGGCTTTCAGGGAAGGGTTTTTAAAAGCAAGGTGAGGGAGAGGGTCTCAGGGTGCCTGATCAGCTTGTGGACATCCTTCTGACTGGTTGGTGGTGAGGTAACAGGGTGGTATTTTGGGAGTCAACACATCATCCTTTTGGTTCCAGCCAGTCTGGGGTCTGTGTGCTGGTGGTCAGCAGTTAACTTCTTTCGCCTGGTACACGCTTTAGTTTCTGCAAAACAACTCAAGGGTATGGCTCAGGATATTATCTATAGCCCTTGAGGAAGAACTAAAGGCCCTTGACTTTGTTTTATGGCTAAACAATTATTATTTTGTTGTGCTTGACTGTTTTCCTTTGTTTCTGCATTTTCTCATTTCTCAGATTAAATTTGCTGTTTGGAACTTGGGGAAGGCCTAGGAGGCAAAAGCTTTTCTATAAACAAGAGTGGGGCAGGGGACTCGGGGATCTGTCCCTGGGAAGACCCCACAGGTCTCTGCTGGGTTTCAAGTATATCTTTAATAATATTCTGTATTTTAACTGTTGCTAGTAATAGTTACTTGTCATGAATAACTAATGATTTTAACATGCCTCACAACTGATTGCAGCAAAATGGCATATCAGTACACTACAGTTGAAAAATATATGCTTTTCAGATCCTTTCAAATCTGGTATTCTGTGATTCCAGGAAATAATCATTCAGTCTAGCATTTTCAATGTAATCACAACATAAGTAGAAATTGTAATATGTGATCTTGCACTGTAACTGAAAAATATTCAATAACTTCCATTTGTTATGTGAAGAGAGGCCCTGCAAGTTTGCTACTCTTAAATGATTTTAAGAATAGCATATTAAACTAAAACTTTTTATTATAACTATCCAATTTAAACTCCAGTGAAAATTCATCTCTTTGCCTGGTGTTTAATTAATTATACATTTCTAAGAATGAAAAGTTCTTTTTTCCAAATCAGTTTAAGCACTGACAGGAGTGATAATCTTTCCCACAGAAAACTCTGACCTAGAATGTAAGAAATTTGGCTTAAGGGGTTTTGTTTTTTGTTTTTTTTCCTTTAGCCTTCCGTTTAGACACTTACATTGCCAAAGATTGCTGATGAGGATTTTAGGTTAAAATCCTCATTTGTTCTAAGAAGACTGGATTGAGAGCAACCTCAAACATAAATAAGGTATTTAACATAATTTTGAAGACTATGGTAGATTGTTTTATTATTCTTGGTCATAACGACTTGCTCTAGCCAATTGTTTGTGAGCAGATGTGACACATGCTAACATCTTTAAGTTTTAGTGCAACATTCAGGGCAATCTGTTAGTCTTGTGCTGCCTACCATGAGAAAAGCATGTTACAAATAGGGTCTCAGAATAAGAAAATATGTGGAGCAGACCTGAAACTGACCTTTACCCTGGAGCAGTACTGCAGCAACTGACCTGCAGCTACTAACACGAAACAAGAGTAAAACATAAATATTTGTTGTTTTAAATCACAGAGATTTTTGAAATTGTTATATAGTATAACCTGGCAGATCACCTAAAGTGAATATGAGCCAGCAGATTAGTGGTTCAACGGCTAAATGCACTGTAGAACAGTATTCAAACTTCTATTTAATAAAACAAAATAATACACATCTACAAAACAGTCAACCACATATTTGATAAACATTCAACTAAAATTTATATTAAAAAGAAACTCTTTATAAAATCTACAGATTTGCTTGCAAAACATTTGCATATTGATTTTAAGCATTTTTGTTTACTATTATTTATCTTAACCAAATATCCGTCTAGGAAAATTTGGATAATAAACTTTAAAAAAGAATATAGGCTTTGTTTCTGGCAATATCATGGACTAGGTACTTCAGTCAGTGATCACACTGAAAACAAATAAATACCTGGAAAAACATTTTTTAACCTTATTAAATATATTGATTAACTGGCAATAAAGTAAGAGATTATTAGGTCAAGAAAATTAAATGAAGACAGAAACCTAGAGAGTTGAGCAGATCCTAAAGCCAGCCTTTACCCCATGGGCATTTGCCAAACCCAGTTAACATGACGTTTTCGTGGTCTTAGACAAAACCCATGACCTGCCCTACACAGAGTGGGGCGTGGGGGGAGAAAGCTTTGGTTCCAAGGATTATTCATTCAGAATAAAGATGTTAGAAATAAATTTGCCCCTTGCTAGCATACACACCCATCCCCAAGTCTACAAAGAAAATTTACTGTCTTAAATGTTAGCACCTATGATCAAGGGGAAAGCAAAATCATATCTCAGAATTTGGACTCAATCCAGCTGTCACACAGAAACGTAACTTGAATTCATACTATCTGGGTGATCCCAAACCACCTTAAGCTGATAAGTTAATTAAGAATAATTTTGAATTATTGTGCTCTCAGACACCTGGCAGAAGCAAATGCCAATCCTCTCTGAAGGAATGCACCTTCATCTTAAGCCTTAAAGAATGGTTACAAATAAAATTCTGAGGAAAATTAGCAGCTCACATTTTAAAGAATAACAAGCACAGAAGAAAAACACCATTAGTGAGAAACAGTAGAAATATAAGACAGCAGAAACAGATTAAAAAGGGCTACAGATACTGAAATTACCAGCCACAGACTATAAAATATGAATAAAGGAATAAAAAACAAGCTTGAAAATACATACAGAAAACAAGAATGACTGAAGATACTTGAAAAAATTAAACTTAATGAATTTTTAAAAATAAATTATTAAAATTTAAAATTCAGTGGGCAAGTTTAATAGTCTATTTGACACAGCAGAAATACAGTCTAGTGAACTGGGAGATAAAGATGAAAAAATTATCCCAAATGCAACAGAAAAAGAAAAATATAAAAGAGACTCTAAGTGACATGGAAGACATTGTGAGAAGATCTAAAATAATTCTAATTATAGTTCCAGAAGAATAGGAAAGAGAAAATGGGCCAGAGGCAATATTTGACAAAATAGTGGATGAGAACTTTACAGAACTTATGAAAGACTCCAATCCACAGACTTAGGAAGTCTCTCAAATCCCAAGCAAGTTAAAGAATAATAAATCCACACTTAAATACATTATAGTGAAAGTCTAGGAAAATAAAAACAAAAGAGAAAACCTTAAAAATAGTAGAGGAAAAAACTACAGATTATCCTCAAAAGTGATAAGTGACTTTTCATCAGTAACAATAGAAACCAAAAGACAATGAAATAATATATTCAATGGGCTAAAAGAAAATGACTGTCAGCCTAGAATTCAATACCCAGTGAAAAGATATTTCAAGAAAGAGGCAAAAATAAAGGCATTTTCAGGCAAAAGCAGAGTTCCCTGCTAATAGATTCTCACTAACAAAGTCTAAAGAAATTTTCTTTCTTCAGACAAAAATAAAATGATCCTAAATGGGAGGTTTGAGGGCTGAGACTAAAGGAAAAGCATTGAAAGTGGCAAATATTTACATAAATCTAAAAACTATTGACTATGCAAAACAATAAGAATTGTTAAAATTATTTCTATATATATATATATATGGCAGGCGGATTCTTAACCACTGCACCACCGGGGAAGTCCTATTTCTATATTTTTAAAAGAAACAATATAATCTTTCAGATGCCTAACAGCAGAATAAGTCTAACCAGATTCTCACTTTACACCTACTATTAAACAGACCTCATCAGACCAAGTATGTCACCCATTTGTGTTATTATCTCCATCTAATATATGCCCTTAAAAGCAAAAACACTAAACATTTCCACTTTTTTCCTCTGTTCTCATCCATATAGGCAAAACTGTGTGAATATTTTGTTGGTATTCTCTTTTTAAATAACTGTACTGGTGTAGCATTTTAAGTGTTTTTCTTCATAATGACATTCTTAGTTCAAATTTGCGTAATGTACCAATGAAGATATTTCATTAATAATCAGACTAAGGCATTAACGTATATTTAGGAGATCATGATTTAGAATAATAAAAAACAGAATTATATACTTTTTTCACATAACTATGAAGAATTAATGATTCCCACCACAGAACTTTCCCACATGAAAATTCATCATAATGAATTATGTAATTATGTATTCACAGGTTAAGGACAATTAAGTCTTAGTGAAAAGCTCTGCCTACTCTTTCCACCCACATTGCCTATTCAAAGTTAGGTGCATGCTGACTTTTAACATCATCTCTGGAAATAGTTATAAATTTATGCTCAGGTGTAAGGATTGACTCCTGAGTTTTAATTAAGCTTAGAGGGCACCCTAAACTCCAAATAAATTTTTAAAAGAAGCCATTTCTTTCTGATGGCTACCTAGACTATGCTTTCCAGGTTGTAAATATGTTTTTCATTTCAATTTTAGGAGAGTGTATAAAAGGCTGTTATCACAATTATGTAAACATGGGAAACATAGAACACATAATCCCTTAAATTTCTAAAATTGTGGTAACTGTAATGCAAAGAAATTATAACTTTATTTAACCAAAGCTTTACTATCTTTCTTGCCCTCAACCTCATGATAATATTCAAAATATACTTCTATAATACTTTCTTGATAAAAACTATTATTTCACTGCAGAATGTTCAAATGACTTTTATTTCGTTGTATCTTTTAACGTATAAAAGATTATATATTACTAGTATAGATTATTCCAGTTAACTTTGTTCAACCTGTATTTATATATCTATAAACTTTCTGAGAGGTCACAAGTAATTCAATTTGTTTGAACCAAATTCTACCTAATTCTTCAATTTAATAGGTTATCAGTTCTACTGGGACTGAGGCCCATCCTATTTACAAAGAAAAAAAATTGTTAAGAATCTATAGTTTACTCCACCTCTTTACTGAAATGGATGCGAAGCGGACAAGAGGCCCCGCCCTATAAACTAACAGTGTTTCAAAACTGTCCTTTCTGCTGGTCTCTGCTGGCAGTGAAGGTGCCATACTCCAACATTATCAGGTAGCAGCCATCTACCTACCCCTCCCAACAAGGACAGATCCTACTTATCTAGATGCCTGCTACCAGATATCCTAGGTATTGGGTGTCTCTTCTACCTTCCTAGAACATTGGTACCCAGAGGTGACAAGGGGGAGAAAAAAGGCACCTACTCTGTGTTCCAGTAACATCCACCTAGTGCGTTCAGGTCAGGTTTATCCCTCTGTTCTGGGCCTTGTTGATATTCTTCCCTAGTTGTTTTCAGTCAATTCCTGTGCGAGCTTTACTTTTGCCTAGTATTATTACATGTACAGCTACAACCAGGCTCCCACTCACGTTCCCCGAGTCCTTTCCTTTAACCACTAATCTCTGTAACCCCCTCCTGGAAATGGACTGGAGTTGGCACAGCTCCATTTAAGACTTTGTCTTTGAATGTCAACTCCTTTCCAGAGATGGCCAAAGACTTCATCCCGGTGGTCCCTCATTGTTGATTACTTCCCCCTAACTTCCTATTGCTGTCAGCCAATAGTCTTGGACCTGACATCATTTGCATTCTAACTCTCCCCACCTTCCTTATTACAAAAGTAGTACACTATATAAATACAAGAATCTAAACTAAGAACAGGGAAAATTCTAGAAGATAATGACCTTTATTCACAAATAAAGGCAAGAAATAAAAGGCGGGCACTGTTATGGATTAAAATAGACTCATCAGACATATCAACAAAATGCAATGTATGGACCTTTTTTAGATTGATTCAAACAAACAACTTTTATAAAAAAAATTAGTGGGATATCAGGGAAATTTTAATACTGACTGTGTGTTACATGATATTAAGGAATTACTGATTATAATAATGATATGTGATTATGTTTTTTTAAATGTCTCATTTCTTAGGGACACATACTCTCAACTATAACTGTGCCCCTGCTTAATAAAAAAAAAAAAAAAGACCTTCAAAACATGTTACTTTCTTTTCTCTACCTATAGGTCAGGCTAATGGAAATGTACTCTACAATTATTACTTATTTTCTACTCTTAACCAAATATAATAATCATTTCCTCCTTATCATGTCTATGATTATTTTGAGTAAAAGTATTCAAATCAAAAGCAACTCATGCTACCTATTATTTGCTCCAAACCTTTTTTAAACTACTGTGAAAAGTCTAACATCATATAACCTGTGGTAAATAAATCTGATTGAGCATGTTAACATGTTTAAATTTATATAAGGCATTTTGCAAATACAGATTACTCTAGAGATGCTACGAAGCAGATGTACTGATCTTGGCATTCACATGATTTAACTACAAATAGAATTTGAATGGATTCCAAATGCACAACTGTCAAATTCATAAAAAGTAGCAAAAAATGTCAAGTAAAAGTTTAGGCTTTTCCTTGAATAGCACTGACATCTGAAAAAAAATCAAAAGTATTCTGTTAATGTTTTATTTCTTTAGTGCTAATATTTGATAAGAACTAAGTATTGATACTTTCATTTCATGCATAAATGTTCCCATTAGGTTAGTAGTTTTAATTTAGAAACTGTTATGAGTTAGTATTACTGTTAGGTCCAGAAAAATCTCAAAAATCACTTCAATCAATATTACAAAGTTTATTAATACAAATTTGACTCACTGAAGTAGTGTAGTGTAGAGGGGTTGAGCTCCAACTCTATATAAAGTCAGACAGATCTCAGTTTTAACCCCACCATATCATTTATTAGCTGTGTGACCTCACCAAGGCTCTTTTCCTCATCTCTAATGTGGAGTTTAAAAGAAAAATCTATTTTACCATATTGTTATAGGAATTATAGAATTCAAGAAATATAAACTGTTATGATTACTACCTTTTGGAAATACTGCATTCTACATAATATTTCTAACTGTATTTTCACTCTACTCAGTTGGAAGAAAATAATACACAGACTACACACGCTACCAACTTTCTGTTGATACCAAACCTTTTACATCAACTGTCCTAATTCTGAGAATTACAAAAAATACATAGACGAGCATAACCTCAGGCCATGCGAGCAGTTTTATTTAAGAATCTGGACGATCCCCAATTCAAATATCAGGATCTCACATATAATGTAAGAATGAAAGCCACTTTGTTAGCAACCAGGTTGTTGACTCAATTTCAGAGTTGTGTTTTCCATTCAAGTACGACTTCCAACCAGACCTCTACTTACCATACATGGAGTCAACACTCTAAGCCAGTCACCTCTTGCCAAGCTTATTTCTTAAGTACAGTGAATCATAGTAAAACAAAATTTATCTCTAAGCACAATGCATACATTTCCTTATTTTTCTGCCTTCCCAGTCACTTAGCAAACGAGAACATGATTTTTGATAGTTGTAAAAATGGCTTTTTGAACTCTTTCTTTAAAAGATATTAAATGTGAAGACTTGATCAATTCAAGATAAACATTTTGGGCTAGAATACTTGTAGGTGATGTAGTATATTTTTATACAGCATCTTTCATGCTATTTGACTGATGACAATTATTGATGCTTAGACTGATAACTGAATTAATGATATGGCAGTCTTATCTCTACTTTATAAACTTGTGACTAGGAAGTAATTTGTATGACATTACTTTGATAGTATAGAGATGTCCACTTCCCCTTCAAATATGAAGCTCATCCTTTAACCCATTAAAAACCCTTACATGAACCAATAATTTCAATAAGAATTGCAAAATTAATTCTAATTTCATCATTCCTACTATATTCTAACATTCTTTAGTAAACTAGAGCTTTCCTTTATTACTTGGAACACTTTGGTTACCCTGAAATACAGTTCCTACAGGAAATGAAAAATAAATAATAATTCTTTACTTTTAATTATTATTCTCAAAGTAAAGATATTTTGGAGACTAATGAGGAAATCTGAATTTGAGTTTTAGATAAGATGAAAATGTATTGACTTGGAAAGGTAAAGGTAGAGCTTGTTAATTTTAAAAAGGTAACTAAGTTACAAAACTGCACATCAAGTATGATACCACTTTGTTTAAAAAATGCATATTTATATATATGTATGCATATATAGGGATAAATAAAGGTATACAATAAACTGTTAACAGTGGTAAACTCTATACAGGGACTATGGTTGTTTTTATTTTCCTATTTTGCTTATTTATAGTTCCAACTTTCTACGTTGCATATAATGCTTTTATAATAACAAAAGCTTATTTTTTTAAAAAAATCGCTATTTCCTACTTAGCCCACATATCAACACGAGTCTGTACATTCCAGCTTGGGAGGTTGCCAGGGCACCAGCCTAGCTGGTAACTTCTTCAAAGCCTCTCTTTGCCTGCTGATTTCCTTGGCCCATGCATCTTACCTATGGCTCGGGAGGGCTACATTAGCAGCAGATCCACACAGCCTTTTCACTTTAGCAGTCATGGCTAATTCACAACTTCTTTGTCTCTTGTTTGTCTTTGGGCAGAAATTCTCTTCTTTAGTCTTTATCTTATCATATTCTCTTAGTTTTCATCCTATCTTTCTGACTCTTCCTGAGTCTCCTTTGCAACTTTGTCTTTCTCTGCTCTGTTTATCTTTCTTCAATTGCTCCCAAATTCCTTACTGAGCCCTCTTCTTTTTTCATTGGAGAAAGGCTTAATTTTGATGTTAGCTTGATTTATGGGTTGAAGAAGAAGGGAAGATCAATAATAACTTTCAGATTCTGGCTTCAGAAATGGAGATTGGAGAGAGGAGCTGAATAGACGTTTTTAAAAAGAAGACATACTGATAGCCAACATGTACATGAAAAGATGCTCAACATCAGTAATCGTCAGGGAACTACAAGTCAAAACCATAATAAGATATCACCTCACACCTGTTGGAATGGCTATTATCAAAAAACCAAGAAATAACAAGTGTTGGCATGGATGTGGAGAAAAGGAAACCCTTGTGCACCTTTAGTGGGAATGTAAATTGATGCAGCTACTGTGGAAAACAGTATGGAGGGTTCTCAAAAAATTAAAAATAGAGCTACCATGTTATCCAGCAGTTTCACTTCTGGGTATTTATCTGAAAGAAATGAAAAACAAACTCAAGTGATATCTGCACTTACTTGTTTATTGCAGCATTATTTACAATAGCCAAGACATGGAAGCAACCTAAGTGCCCACTGATAGATGAATAGATCAAGAAAATGTAATATATATGTATTATTCAGCCATAAAAAAGAAGGAAATTCTGACATTTGCAGCAACATGGATAGATCTTGAGGAC
Organism: Neophocaena asiaeorientalis asiaeorientalis; assembly: GCF_003031525.2. Taxonomy (NCBI): domain Eukaryota; kingdom Metazoa; phylum Chordata; class Mammalia; order Artiodactyla; family Phocoenidae; genus Neophocaena; species Neophocaena asiaeorientalis. The sequence goes on along the minus strand of NW_020185339.1, from coordinate 7,684,212 downwards.
ATTATGCTAAGTGAAATAAGTCAGGTGGAGAAAGATAAATACCATATGATCTCACATGTAGAATCTAAGAAACAAAAACAGGGACTTCCCTGGTGGTGTAGTGGTTAAGAATCCACCTGCCAATGCAGGGGACACGGGTTTGAGCCCTGGTCTGGGAAGATCCCACATGCCGTGGAGCAACTAAGCCCGTGCACCACAACTACTGAAACCTGCATGCCACAACTACTGAAGCCCACACGCCTAGAGTCCATTCCCTGCAACAAGAGAAGCCCCCTCTTGCCGCAACTAGAGAAAGCCCACACACAGCAACGAAGACCCAATGAAGCCAAAAATAAATAAAAATTTTAAAAATTAAATTAAATTAAAAACAACAAACAAAAAAACCCCAAACTCATAAATAGAGCAGATTGGTAGTTGCCAGATGCAGGGGGTGGGGATGGGCAAATGTGTGGTGGTGGTCAAAAGGTACAAACTTCTAGTTATAAAATAAATAAGTCCTGGGGATGTAATGTACAGCATGGTGACTGTAGTTAACCATACTTTATTGTATATTTGGAAGTTGCTAAGAGAGTAGATCTTAAAAGTTCTCATCACAAGAAAAAAATTGAAACTGTGTGTGGTGATGGATGTTATTGTGGTTATTTTGCAATATATCCAAATGTCGAATCATTATGTTGTACACCTGAAACTAATATAATGTTATATGTAAATTATATCTCCATTAAAAAAAACCACCTCTTAGTTTCATTGATCTTTTCTATGGTCTTTTTAGTCTCTATATCATTTATTTCGACTCTGATCTTTGTTATTTCCTTCCTTCTACTAATCTTGGGCTTAGTTTGTTTTTCTTTTTCCAGTTCCTTGAGGTGTAAAGTTAGATTATTTATTTGAGATCTTTCAGGACTTCCCTGGCAATCTAGTGGTTAAGACTCCGTGCTTCCAATGCAAGGGGTGCAGGTTCGATCCCTGGTCAGGGAACTAAGATTCCACATGCAGTGCAACCAAAAATTATATATATATATATATATATATATAAGATCTTTCTTGTTTCTTAATGTAGACATTTGTTGCTATGAACTTCCCTCTTAGAACTGCTTTTCCTACATTCCATAAGTTTCAGTATGTCCTATTTCTACTTCCATTTTTCTCAAGATATATTTTAATTTCTCTTTTGATTTCTTCTTTGACCCATTGGTTGTTCAGTAGCATGTTGTTTAATCCCCATATATTTGTGAAATTTCCAGTTTTCTACCTGTAATTGATTTCTAGTTTCATACCATTGTGATTAGAAAAGATGTTTGATATGATTTCAGTCTTCTTAAATTTATTATTTGTGGTCTGGCATGTAATCTATCCTGGAGAATGTTCCAGGTGTGCTTTAGGCGAATGGCATTTTGTTGCCTTTGGGTGGAATGTTCTATATATGTCTATTAGCTCAATCTAATATAACATGTCATGTAAGGCCAGTGTCTCTTTATTGATTTTCTGTCTGGATCATCTATTCATTGATGAAAGTAGGCTGTTAAAGTCCACTACTATTATTGTATTGCTTTCTATTTCTCCCTTTAGATTTGTTAATATTTGTTTTATATGTTTAGGTGCTCCCTTACCTGGCTCTTAAAAGAGTAACATGCTTCTTTGAGAACTTTAGTGAAGAGTAACTTCCATTTTTATTTCTGTCACCTTCTATAAGTAAAAAGAGTGTTTTATATAATTGGTGATTTGGGGAGATGAAAATAGGATCCACTCCCTTTCTTGCCATATTTTTCAAATCTACCTACCCACAACAGATTATGTTCTGATCTGTTCCTCATTCTGTGTAATAAACTAAACTCACATGAATCAGGGCCCAGGCTTACCTTCTAGAGCAGGCATGAGGCCTAATTCTCCTTCTTCCTACTGTTGACCTCACTGAGTATAAAACAGTGACTCTGCCTTAGGTTTATCTGTCCTGCAAACCTAAATTTTCTTTTGGTATGTCATCTCCCATTTGGACTTGGGAAGGAGTATTGAAAATCCTTGTTGTGGCTGTATGTTGAAGTCATATTGTCCAAACAGCTTTATCAGTAAGAAAGTGTTTTGTTTTGCTTTGTTTTGTTTTCTCTGTCTGGATCCCTGTGAATTGGTTCTGAATTCAGAAGAGAGTTAAGACATGTAAGCAGCTATCACTGCCTAATTCCCATTATTGATAGGACAACTCTATCCAAAAATGGTTGTTTAATAAGAACTATGGTCTCATAAAAGAAATGTAAAATGAAATTTTAGCAGCCTGACAATAAGGGAATAAAAGATCCCAGAAAAGAATGATAGCATTTATTAGAGGTTCACTGAAATAGGAACTTGTTCTTTATTCATGAATGCCTATTGTGTATTAGGCATTGTTCTAAGTAAAAGTTTAAAGAGTTGGAATACTTTAAATAAAAATTCCCAGGTACTCGGATTTGTTCAAGTTTTGAATTGTTACAAGGATCAACAAAAGAGCAGTGTTTTATATTCAAAGCCAATATGATTCTTCATTCAATATAATAATGATAACATTTGAGTGCTAATTACTTATCAATCAAGCAATTCCCATACAATATCTGATTGAATCATCAAAACACATCTGTGAGACAGAATAGAATAGTCTAGGTTACAATGCAGTTGAAACAAAAAAGTCAGTGGTTTAACTGAATGCAGATTTAGTTCTTGTTCCAAAAAGTTGGCTCTGACTGCAGACAACTGTCCTCCACATGGTGACACAATAACCCAGGCTCTTTCAACCTTGTGGTGTAACCATCATCTTAACATGAGTCTTCTTCTGTGGTTGCCCCAGTCAGGGAAGAAAGACTGGGGAATTTCATATGGGCCTTTCATGCCCTCATTCTGAAATTGATAGATTTCAACTCCACAATATTTCATTGGCCAGATTGAGTTACATGGCCCCATCCAGTTGCAGGGTTGCTGAGAAATGGTCAATCCACTGAGTACCCAGAAGGGAAAGAGAACTGAATGTTGATTAACACTAGCAATGTATACCATTTATAGCTATTATTCCTATTCCCTTTGTATAGATGAGGAAATGGAGACTCAGCAAAGTTAACTAATTCATCCAAAATTACACAGAAAGTAAGCAGAGGCACCATTACGTGAACCTGGATAATCTGACTCCAGAGCTTGTGCCTAACATCTATCCTATATGATCTGCCAACATCACACTGGAAGCTTGGCAGAACCTAGCCATCGCTAGGGATATTTAATTCGACTCACTGAAATTCAGTTTCAAATCAGCATACATTTACTGAATGCTCTCTTTGTGTCAGGCATTGCTGTTCCATCTGGAGAAGGTTTGGATTATTTGACTGTATAGATCTATTCCTATAGATATAAACAAATAGGATGACTGTGATGCTTAATATTATATGTCAGCTTGACTGGGCCACCGTGCCCAGATATTTTGTCAAACTTAATTCTGGATGTTTCTGTGAAGGTGTTTTTGGATGAGATTAACATTTAAATTGGTGGACTTTGAGGAAAGCAGATTGCCCTCTGTAATGTGGGTGGGCCTCATCCAATCAGTCGAGGGCCTTAATAGAACAAAGACTGACCTTCTCCAAGTGAGAAGGAATTCTGACAGCAGACTGTTTTTGGACTTGAACTGCAACTCTTCTCTGAGTCTTCACAATTGCATGAACCAATTTCTTAAAATATCTCTCTCTCTCTGTCTCTCTCTGTCTCTGTCTCTCTGTCTCTATCTCTCTCTCTCTGTCTCTCTCTCTCTCTCTCTCATATATATATATAAAACAAGATCCTGTGCAAACTTTATATATTTTGATTTTAGAATGTCAGGCGTTGTCCTGATTACTGTAGCCCTATAGTATAGTCTGAAGGCAGGGAGCCTGATTCCTCCATCTCCATTTCGTTTTTTGGTTTTTTTTTCCTCAAGATTGCTTTGGCTATTTGAGGTCTTTTGTGTTTCCATACAAATTGTAAAATTTTTTGTTCTAGTTCTGTGAAAAATGCCATTGGTAATTTGATAGGGATTGCATTGAATCTGTAGATTGCTATGGGTAATATAGTCATTTTCACAATATTGATTCTTCCAATCCAGGAACATGGTATATCTCACCATCTGTTTGTGTCATCTTTGGTGTCTTTCATCAGTATCTTAAAGTTTTCTGCATACAGGTCTTTTGCCTCCTTAGGTAGGTTTATTCCTAGGTATTTTATTCTTTTTGTTGCAATGGTAAATGGGATTGTTTCCTTAATGTTTTTTCTGATCTTTCGTTGTTAGTGTATAGGAATGCAAGAGACTTCTGTGTATTAATTCTGTATTCTGCGACTTTACTAAATTCTTCTCTAGTAGCTTTCTGGTGGCATCTTTAGGATTTTCTATGTATAGTATCATGTCATCTGCAACCAGTGACAGTTTTACTTCTTCTTTTCCAATTTGTATTCCTTTTATTTCTTTTTCTTCTCTGATTGCCATGGCTAGGGCTTCCAAAACTATGTTGAATAATAGTGGTGAGAGTGGGCACCCTTGTCTTGTTCCTGATTTTAGAGGAAATGCTTTCAGTTTTTTACCATTGAGAATAATGTTTGCTGTGGGTTTGACATATATGGCATTTATTATGTTGAGGTAGGTTCCCTCTATGCCCACTTTCTGGAGAGTTTTTATCATAAATGATGTTGAATTTTGTCAAAAGCTTTTTGTGCATCTATTGAGATGATCATATGGTTTTCATTCTTCAATTTGTTAGTATGGTGTATCACACTGATTGATTTACATATATTGAAGAATCCTTGCATCACTGGGATAAATCCCACTTGACCATGGTGTATAATCCTTTTAATGTGGTGTTAGACTCAGTTTGCTAGTATTTTGTTGAGGATTTTTGCATCTGTGCTATACTTCAGGGCTACAGTAGTCAAGACAGTATGGTACTGGCACAAAAATAGAAATATAGATCAATGGAACAGGATAGAAAGCCCAGAGACAAACCCATGTACCTATGGTCACCTAATCTATGACAAAGGAGGCCAGAATATACAATGGAGCAAAGACAGCCTCTTCAATAAGTGGTGCTGGGAAAAATGGATAGCTGCATGTAAAAGAATGAGATTAGAATACTTCCTAACACCATACACAAAAATTAACTCAAAATGGATTAAAGACCTAAGTGTAAGGCCAGGCATTATAAAACTCTTAGAGGAAAACATGAGCAGAACACTCTTTGACATAAATCACAGCAAGATCTTTTTTGACCCACCTCCTAGATTAATGAGAATAAAAACAAACAAACAAACAAAACAAATGGGACCTAATTAAACTTAAAAGCTTTTGCACAGCAAAGGAAACCACAAACAAGATGAAAAGACAACCCTCAGAATGGGAGACAATATTTGCAAATGAAGCAAATGACAAAGGATTAATCTCTAAAATATACAAGCAACTCATGCAGCTCAACATCAAAAAAACAAACAACCCATATAAAAAAAAAAAAGAACAGAACAAAAAAACAAACAACCCAATCAAAAAAATGGGCTGAAGACCTAAATAGACATTTCTCCAAAGAAGACATACAGATGACCAACGCAAACACATGAAAAAATGCTCAACATCACGAATTATTAGAGAAATGCAAATCAAAACTACAATGAGCTATCACCTCACACCAGTCAGAATGGCCACCATCACAAAATCTACAAACAATAAATGCTGGAGAGGGTGTGGAGAAAAGGGAACCCTCTTGCATTGTTGGTGGGTATGTAAATTGTTACAGCCACTATGGAGAACAGTATGGAGGTTCCTTAAAAAACTAAAAATAGAACTACCATACGACCCAGCAATCCCACTACTGGGCATATACCCTGAGAAAACCATAACTCAAAAAGAGACATATACCACAATGTTCATTGAAGCACTGTTTACAATAGCCACGACATGGAAGCAACCTAAATGTCCATCAACAGAGGAATGGATAAAGAAGATGTGGTACATGTATACAATGGAATATTACTTGCCATAAAAAGGAATGAAATTAGGTCATTTGCAGAGATGTGATTTGACACAGAGATTCATATAGAGTGGAGTTAAGTCAGAAAGAGAAAACAAATATCATATATTAACACATATATGTGGAATCTGAAAAAGATTGGTATAGACGATCTTATTTACAAAGCAGAAATAGAGACACAAACACAGAGAACAAACGTATGTATACCAAGGGAGAAAGGGGGGTAGGATGAATTGGGAGATTGGGATTGACATATATACACGATTGATACTATGTATAAAATAGATAACTAATGAGAACCTACTATGTAGCACAGGGAACTCTACTCAGTGCTCTGTGGTGACTAAATGGGAAGGAAATCCAAAAAAGAGGGGATCTATGTACACATATTGTTGATTGACTTTGCTGAACAGTAGAAACTAACAGAACATTGTAAAGCAACTATACTCCAATAAAAATTTAAAAAAAATTACAATGAGATAATACTGCAAAAAAATGTCAAGTAAAATAGCAGAATACTAGAATAACTTACAGAAATAAGTCAATGTTTATTATATTTTCTTTTATTTTCTTTTTTTGGCCACACCATGCAGCTTTTGGGATCTTAGTTCCCCAACCAGGGATTGAACCTGGGCCCCAGCAGTGAAAGCGCCAAGTCCTAACCACTGGACCGCCAGGGAATTCCCCATATTTTCTATAATACAAGAAGTTTTTAAAAACTCTATTATAAAATACATAGATTTTTGCAAAGAACCTTGTAGATGGAAAAAAACAGCCCAAACGATCTGCTACATATAGGCCTTAGTATGTGGTTTTATAGTCTGTCTACTTAGGGGAGTGTTCTAACTATCTTCACAAATTCAGTGTTACGAGAATATGTGGCTAGGTGTTAATTATCATTAACATTTATTAATGTTATCATTCCTTTTAAAAGGAATTTAGTTCTCCTACACAGCTGAGAACGCTAACAGTCTCCAATTTTAATTTGTTCTCCTGTACAAGATGCTGTTTCTTAAGTATTTAGTTGCCTCCTGCTGGTCACACAAACTTTAGACTTCCTAAAAATGTGTATTTCTCAATAAATTGCATATGATGACAAACTTCTAAAGAGATGCATTGAACTTTTTCATCAAATGAATTCACAGTGGATTTCCAGTCTCAACTGAGATAAGTAAGTTAGCCCATAGGTTTTCTTAAGCATGATCCTCTTCTTTCTTTCATGTCATATTTTATGTCTCTTCAAATCCTTTTTGAAACCAGATGCGAATAACCTCAAATTGAGATGCAAAAAGCACTTGTTCAAGAATCTTAGAAGCTGTATTTTTATTGTCTCTACTACCATCTCTCTGGCTAATCTTGGACAAGACACTTTAACTTCTTGATACTGACTTCCTCATCTGCAATTTGAAGTATAATTGATATACAGTAAACTGCACGTATTTAAAGTATAATTTGATAAGTTTTGACACATGTATACAGACATGGAACTATCATTATAATCAAGATAACAAACATATTTATCACTCCCAAAAGATTTTTCATGCCACTTTGTATTTCCTTCCTCCTTCCTCCTGCCCCTCCCAGCCTTCTTCTATCCTCAAGTGCTGATGTGTGTTTTCTGTCACCATAGATTAGTTTGCATTTTTCAGAGACAAACAGAAATTTTAAGCTCATTCGTTTAAGTGGCTAAAATGAGATATGGAAAAACTTAAATTCTTTTAAAATATTTTTAAAACATTGAGATTTCCTATATTGAAACCTGAGACAGCAGTGTGATACAGTGGTTAAAGCCCTTAACTTTAGAGTAAGCGGACATGAGTTTTGGGTCTTGGCTTTGTCATTCACTAGCTGTTATGACCTTGGGCAAATTACTCAATATCCTGAGGTTAACAGTTTCCCCATACTTAGGGGAAAGAATAATAATAGCTTCTATGCTCAAAAAGATGTTGTGAAATTGCATGCAAAGCAATTAGCTCAGTGCTGGGCCTGTTCATACAGTATACTCAACCAACGGTAGTCACCTATCTTTAGACATTTCAAAGAGTCCTAACCCATATTTTAAGAAAAGGAAATGAGAACTCTGATCATGCAGACAGTATAATCTTAAGGCAACTATTTTCAAAGTTTTATGTGAAGATTACAGTAATTCACTGTGCTAGACATGGTGTCCATATGATTCTGGCTCAAGTCCTTTTTGTAAGTACCTCATTGGTTTTTCTTCCTCATAACTCTTACCCCGAGTGTCATGGGTCCCCTTTTTGTAATTCTATCCATACCCTTCCCAAACATATGACCCGACAGTCACTGGTTTGACGAATGACTTGGCCAAAGTAGAGTGAATGGTAGTCACCACTTCAGGAGACAGGCACCACTTCAGAAGACAGGCACCACTTCAGAAGACAGGCACTAAAGAAAACTAGTCCTTTTTTGGTAATAAATGTTCTTTAATAGTTTTCTTCTCTATATTTAAATACTTCTGTCATTCTTTTTGTGCTGTTAAGCTTTGCCAGGTTCATACTTGATAAAACTCTCTCTCTACAACAGAAGGTAATTAAGCTCCACTTGCTAGTCTAGCCCAGTCTAGCATCCAGGGTAAGTTCTGGCTTTGTGGAGAAGGGAGTTTAGATACTGTATCTTAGAAAACTCTCTTGTGCTTTCTTTTGTGAAGTTTTAGCATTGCTTTACTAAAGATAGTCCAGAGAAATTATATGGGGTTGTGGAAGGAGGTTCATAATTCTTCTGTGGGAAGGAGGATCTCCTGCTTAATATCCCTCCTATTTTGTAATGTACCATCTATACAGGTTTATTTACTCCTTCTACCTTAACCCAGCTTCCTCCCAGAAATTAGTCTATGACAATGACTTACGTGCAGGTAGTTGATTTTGGAAAGAGATCCCAGCAAATGAGTGAAAGACTGGGAAACTAAAACATGGAAGGGAGGAAAGCCAATTCAAGACTAGATGATCAGTCTAGACATTTCTGTAGGCAACTAGGGTTCATTTTTCTAGGATCTTTGAATAGTTGTCTAGAATTCATCTAGAATTGTCTGCCTGAGTGAAGAAGAGGGAAGCATTTATCTACTAGTTTCCACCCCTCATTGTTCATTGTGGCAGATCGACCCTAAGGTAACTACCAATGATCCCTGCCTTTTAATGCCCTTCTTTAAGCTCCTATCCCTGAATGTAGGTGGAGCCTGTGAATTGCTTCCAACCAAGAGAATATGGCAAAAGTTATAGGGTGTTACTCCCATAATTACATTGTATGGCAGATGTTATGGGATACATCACTCCCATCATTATGTTACATTATGTAAGAATTCATCTTATTAGCAGAATTGCCCTTTGTCACTTTGCTGCTGTCTTTGAAGAAGCAAGCTGCTATGTTATGAACTGCCTATGGAGAGAACCATGTGGCAAGGAACTCACATGGCCTCTAGAAGTGGAGGACAGCCTCTGGCTGACAGCCAGCAAAAATGTCTGAAGCTCTCAGTCCTACAGCTGCAAGGAAATGAATTCTGCCAACAACCTGAGAGTTTGGAAGAAGTTGATTCTTCATTTGAGCCTCCAGACGGGAACACAACACAGTCAACACATTCAATGGGAGACCCAACAGTGGAAACTCCAACTAAGCTGTGCCTGAACTCCTGACCCACAGAAACAGAGATAATAAATATGTGTTGTTATAAGCTGATAAGTTTATGGGATTCGTTACGCAGAAATAGAAAACTAATACATATTTTGGTACCTAGAAGTAGAGTGCTATTTTAACAGGTACCTGAAAATATGTCTGTGGTTTTGGAACTGAGTGATGGGTGGAGGCTGGAAGAATGTTGAAGAGCATAATAGAGAAATTTAAGCACCATGACTAGAATCACCATGACTATCAGTAGAAATATGGACACTGAGGACACTGCTATGAAGTTCTCAGAAGGAAGTGAGGAGCATGTTATTGGAAACTAGAGGAAGGAGAATACTTGTTATGTAGTGACAAAAAAAGCTTAGTGAAATTGTCTGCTGCAGTTATGTTGAAAGCAAAACTTGTAAGTGATGGAACTTTGTTATATAGTTACAGTGATTTCTAAGCAAAATGTTGAAGGTGACACTTTTATTCTTGATACATATAGCAAAATGCAAAATGTCAAAGAGAGAGAGAGAGAATTTAGGGGCAATACTGTTAAATAAAAAGGGATCAGGATGGGCTTCCCTGGTGGCGCAGTGGTTAAGAATCTGCCTGCCAATGCAGGGGACACGGATTCGAGCCCTGGTCTGGGAAGATCCCACATGCCACGGAGCAACTAAGCCCATGCGCCACAACTACTGAGCCTGTGCTCTAGAGCCCATGAGCCACAACTACTGAGCCCGCGCGCATAGAGCCCGTGCTCTGTAACAAGAGAAGACACCGCAATGAGAAGCCCGCGCACCGCAACGAAGAGTAGCCCCCGCTCTCTGTAACTAGAGAAAGTCCACCCGCAGCTCGCACGTAGCAACAAAGACCCAACTCAGCCAAAACTAAAAATTAATTAATTTTTTAAAAGGGATCAGGACTTGATGATTTTGAAAATCTTCATCTTCCCCAGATGGTAAAAAATATTGTTAGGAGATGGCTTCTGAACACTGTCCAGAAAGCCTGCTCTAGAGAAATAACACTACAACCTTTTGTTAAAACCACAAAGAGATCAAAAGGTCAGGGTGCCTTCCTCTGCTAACTTTTTCTGATTGCAGCTAGACTGGGGATTCTAGTGCCATTAAGCCCATGCTCTAGACTGTCTTCTAGAGGCTACCTTGGGATGGGGGCATCAGAATTCTAACCAAATAAAGCTAAAGTTTAGATCAGACATCAGTAAACCAGGGATGTGGGTAATCTTAACTTCATCAGACTCTCAGATTTTCTGCTACTTCAACACAAGATAGATTTGAACAATTTCTGGACCAAGGAATTATAGCCATTTACGTAGAGGAGCTACCATCCCCTAACTTCTGTTTTCCAACAGACCTAATAAGGTCCTGGGGTGGGGCTGCTGAGGACAGCAGTTCTTAAGCATTTGGTCTCAAAACCCATTTACACCTTTAAAAATTATGGAGAATTCCAAAGAGCTTTTGTTTATATCTGTTGATATTTACCATATTAGATATTAAAACTAGTAATTTTTAAGGTTTAGTGATTCCTTTAAAAAAAACAATAAGCCCATTATATTTTAAGATAAATAACATATATTTCATGAAAATTAACTGTATTTTCCAAAATAATTTAGTGATAAAAGTGGTATTGGTTTTACATTTTTGCAGATCTCTTTAATGTCTGGCTTAATAGAAGACAGTTCAATTCTTATGTCTACTTCTGTATTCCCTATGTTTTTTTGGTTGAAATAAATGAAGAAAATCCAGCCTTGCACACATATGTAATTGGAAAAGTATTTAATAGTTCTTTAAAAAGTTAATTGTGAGTATAATTCTTTGCTTTCACACCACCAAAACCTTAAAAGTGATAGTTTCTTAAAGGTTAGTAGCAATGTGGAACCTGAAACTATATGAATGAACATTTGTGTACTGTAACGTTAAAATCCATTGGTGTATTACGGTGTGTCTTGAACTTTGAATGGATCTTTTAGCCCCACATTGTTTTGTAATGTCATTCATTGGTCATTTGGAAAATAGTGGTTCACTGAGTTATGCATATCTTCCAAATCCTGACACGTATCATTTTGAAATAAGAATTTGAAATATCAAAAACTCAACATTCATTATTATAACTACTCATCAGAAAAGTCCTTAAGAATTAGGAAATTGTCAAACTCACAGGGTGGATGTAAGTTTTCCAAAATTCTAATTTTTGAAATCTCAAATTTTATTCTTAACCAAAAATGCTGTAAGTTGTTTTCATTGAAATACAGACTTCATTAAATTTTGAGACAATGTCTGCCAGATACCCAAGTCTGAATGACTATAGGTTGTCTGTCTGTCAGTCTTTCAAGCAAAAATGGTGTTCCATATAAAGAGTGGCTTGTTCAGCTCACAGCTCAATCACATAAATCCTTTTCCTCGAGACAACCATTGTTCTTTGGTATGCAGCAGAAATGCTTTATGCATTTTGCCTCACATAACTTTTAAAAAGACGTGATCAAGGGTTCAGATTTGATAAAATTAATAATTATTACTATTTTATCAAGCATAATCTTAAATTCTCTCTTTTCTTTCCTGTGAGTACAGTCATCCCTTGGTATCCACGGGGGATTGGTTTCAGGATCCCCTGCAGTTGCCGAAATACTACGGTGCTCATGTCTCATACTAAATGGCACAGTATTTGCATACAATCTATGGAATATTCTCCTGTATAATTTAAATCATCTCTAGATTACTTATGACACCTAATACAATGTAAATAGTTCATAAATGCTATGTAAATATTTTCTGGAGCAGCAAATTCAAGTTTTGTTTTTTTGGAACTTTTCAAAAGAAAAAATTAAAAAAATAATTTCAGTTCATGGTTGGTTGAATCTGCGGGAATACAGAGGGCCGGCTGTATATAGCAATGAAGAATACAATGACTACTAGTACAGTTTGGTATCACTGCTTTGATTTCTGTTAAGGAACTACCAATTTTACCCACCATTGCCTTTGTATCATAGTACAAATATCAACACAGTGAGGGAGGCAAATTATGTCTTAGTATTACTGTGAAAATATTTTTGACCTTGCAGATAGCTTCCCGGGGACTCCATGGAGTCTGCAGATCACATTTTGAGAACCACCGATCAAGAACAAATCTAAACTCTGGTGGTGGTGGCAATCCATTTTTCACACAATTTGCCCTTCTGAGTAGAGTCTGTGCTGTTATAACCAATCCTGGCCTAACTTCTCTCTCATCAACTTTTTCTGCTTGCTAATAAGCATGACCCATCATATTCCGTTCTTGGTTCCAGCTCAATTCCCCATTTCTAACCCTCCATTCTTCTTGCCAAAGTAAAGATTTCTTGCCTCTATTTTTATCTGCCTAATCAAACCCTACACTAATCTTCTAATGATTCCATTTTAATTCTTGATCTCATTCCAGGAATCAACCTAGCCCTTCAGGGTAGAATTTTATTCATTCATTTTTTATTTCATTTATACATTCATTGATTAATTCATTTAATCAATGAATTAAATACGTTCATTAATTTTAAAATGAATTTTCTGCAAATCTCCTATTTCATTTGTTAGAGAGATGACATTTGCTTTTGGCCTTAAAGGGTGACATAATTTGAACAGATGAAATGAAAGTGTAGGTTTTTCAAAGTATAATAAATAGTAATAGCTTTATGGAGGTAAAAAAGTCTTCCTCCTTGCTTGGGGAAAGGCAAGGAGGATGCAGATAGTAGAGTAATTAAAGACAAGGCCAAAAATTTAGTATAGGGTCATCTCATGGAGGTACTGACTGCCTGAAGTTCATTTGGTAAGCAATGGGGAACTACCAGAGATGTTTCAGCAGAGGCAGAGGTAATGGGGTGAAACAGTCTCAGTAAAGCATTATTTGCTTAAGATTTGTTTGGCAACTATAGATGAAAAGAATTTGGTGGCAAAAAGACACTTGAGGCCAGTAAAACAGGTTGGAGACCTGAACTAGGGTGGTGGCCCTAGAAATGGAGATGAGTGGAGATAGATTTTGAGAACAATGAGGAAGTAAGTTCAATAGGTGGTGGTGAGGGAGAAGTGCTTGTCAAAAATGACTAGAGTTTCAAGCATGAGTTACTGGGAGAATGGTGATGCTATTCAAAGAAATCAGGAAGTCAAAAAAAGGAACGGTTTGTGTGAGGCAAGACGCTGAGCTCAGTTCTTTACCTGTTAGGCATATAAATGGCTATACTCAAGGGGGAACTAACTAATTTTATAGCACTTACAAGAACTGGAGCCTAACAAATAGAAGATTGTGATTATAGCTGGACTGGCTTTATACTGTCTCTTTGCAATATAAACGTAAAGGGGAAAATGAAAAATGCAGTCAGTATTTTAATTCGCTGTAGTTTCTCTCTAGACAAATCTAGCGGGAATCTGTAGCTTTTCTGTGGTCCATATATCACAAAGATAGCACTTTTAAAGTGATATATATTTACTAAACGATTTGTATGTGTTATTTATTATGCTAAATTGTATGTCAGTTAATCCTGGCAACAGCACTTAGATATTATTATCTGGATTTTCATAAGAGAAATCAAGGTACAAAGATGTTAAGTAACTTTTCCAAGTTCAAATAGGAAGTGATGGAATGACATTTGAAACCAGGTTCTGTGCGGTTTCAAAGTCCTTGTTTCATCTACTCTGTATAACTAAAGTATTTATGTGCCTTTCCTCCCTTTTCCTTTTCACAGAATGAAAAGTGAATAGTGCCTTTTAGCATGGACTATTGGTCTTTATGATTGTATCCAGAGGTTCATTAATGCCGTCTTAGGAGATCTGTCTTAGGAAAGGCTACTGCTCAGGGGGCTCTCCCTTTTTATTTTCCTTCCAGTTTTATTGAGATATAATTGACATACATCACTGAATAAGTTTAAGGTATACAGCAAAATGGTTTGACTTACATATATTGTGGTAATGTTTAGTTAGCATCCATCATATCATATAGATAAAAAAGAAAGAAAAAAAATTTTCCTTGTGATGAGAACTTTTAATATTTACTCTCAACAACTTTTCTATATATCATACAGCAGTGTTAACTGTAGTTATCATGCTGTACATTACAGCCCTAGTACTTACTTATCTTGTAACTGGAAGTTTGTACCTTTTTAAAAATTTTTATTTATTTTTTTAATTGAAGTATAGTTGATTTACAATGTTGTGTTAGTTTCAGGTGTACAGCACAGTGATTCAGTTTTATATATATATATTCAGTTTTTATATATATACAAAACTTTTATTTTTCGGGTTATTCTCCCATATAGGTCATTACAAAATACTGAGTACAGTTCCCTGTGCTATACAGTAGGTCCTTGTTTTTTATCTACTTTGTATATAGTAGTGTGTGTATGTTACTCCTAAATTCCTGATTTATCCCTCTCTTCCCCCTTTCCCCTTAGGTAACTGTAAGTTTGTTATTCTATGTCTGTTTCTGTTTTGTAAATAAGTTCATTTGTATCATTTTTTTAGATTCCACATATAAGTGATATGATATTTGTCTTTGACTTACTTCACTTAGTATGATAATCTCTAAATGCATCCATGTTGCTGAAAATGACGTTATTTCATCCTTTTTGTGGCTAATATTCCATTGTATATATATATACCACATATTCTTTAACCTTTCATCTATCGATGGACATTTAGGTTGTAGAAGTTTGTACCTTTTGACAACCTTCCTCCAATTCCTCCTCCCCTGAACCGCCCCCGTGCCCGTAACTGCAAATCTGACCTCTTTTTCTATGACTTTAGTGTTTTGTTTTGTTTTTCAAGATTCTTCATTTAAGTGAGATCATATAGTATTGGTCTTTTTCTGTCTGACTTATTTCATTTAGCATAATGCCCTCAAGGTCCATCCATGCTGTTGCAGATGGCAGGGCTCCCTCATTTTTTAATGGCTGAATAATATTCTTTTGTATGTATATACTGCAACTTCTTTATCCGTGTACTTATGTACAGACACTTAGGTTTTTTCCATGTCTCAGCTATTGTAAATAATGCTGCTATGAACATGGCGATGCAGATATCTTCTTGAGTTAGTGCTTTTGTTTCCTTTGGATATATTCCTAGAAATGGAATAGCTGGATTGTATTGTAGTTCTATTTTTAATTTTTTGAGGATCCTCCATACTGTTTTCCTTGTGTCTGTACTTGTTTAGTATCTCACCAACAGTGCACAAGGGTTCCCTTTTCTCCACATCCTCACCAGCATTTTTACCTCTTATCTTTTGGGTGATGGCTACTTTAACAGGCATAAGGTGATATCATATTGTGGTTTTAATTTGCATTTCCCTAATGACTAGTGATGTTGAACATCTTTCAATGTACCTATTGGCCTTTTGTATATCTTTTTTTGGAAAAATGTCTATTCAGGTCTTTTGCCCATCTTTTAATTGGATTATTTAGTTTTTTTTCATTATGGTTTTTTTGTTTTGGGGGAGATTTTTGGCTATTGGGTTGTATGAGTTCTTCATATATTTTGTATAATAACCCCTTATCAGATATCTGGTTTGCAAATATTTTTTTCCCATTCCACGGTTGCCTTTTTACTTTGTTGATTGTTTCTTTTACTATGAAGAAGCTATTTAGTTTTATGTCATCCAACTTGTTTATTTTTGCTTTTGGTGACATATCCAAAAAATCATTGCCAAGACCCATGTCAAGGAACTTTTTTCCTGTGTTTTCTTCTAGGAGTTGCATGGTTCAGGTCCCATGTTTAAGTCTTCAATTCATTTTCAGTTAATTTTTGTAAGTGGTGTAAGATAGGAGTCTATTTTCATTATTTTACATGTGAATATCCAATTTTACCAACACCATTTATCAAACAGACTGTCTTTTCTCCACTGAGGCACTCTCTTTCAACTACTGTAATGGGCAACTACTTTCCCCATTAGAATGATAATTCCTGTCCCTTACTTAAGACTGAGAGCACTATTAAGTAACAAAATTAATTTAACTGAAATACCACAACTTAAGAAGAGCAGATATAATAGTTTTAAATGTAGCTATAGTAAATACTGTCATTAAAAAATAATAAAGAGCTAGGTAAGTTCCTCTGAAACCACTTTTTTAAAAAAGTTTTATTGGAGTATAGTTGATTTACTATGTTGTGTTAGTTTCTGCTGTACAGCAAAGTGAATCAGTTTTACATAAACATATATCCACTCTTTTTTAGATTCTTTTCCCATATAGGTATTACAGGGTATTGAGTAGAGTTCCCTGTGCTACACAGTAGGTCCTTATTAGTTATCTGTTTTGTATATAGTAGTGTGTATATGTCAATCCCAATCTCAGTTTATCGCACCTCTCTTTCCCCCTGATAAGCATAAGTTTGTTTTTTACATCTGTGACTCTATTTCTGTTTTGTAAATAACAAAACATTTGTTATCGGGGGGCGGGGGGATTGTTTCATTTGTACCATTTTTTTAGATTCCACATATAAGCGATATCATATGATATTTGTCATTCTCTGTCTGACTTATTTCACTCAGTATGACAATCTCTAGTTCCATCCATGTTGCTGCAAATGGCATTATTTTGTCCTTTTTTATGGCTGAGTAATATTCCATTGTATATATGTACCACATCTTTATCCATTCCTCTGTTGATGGACATTTAGGTTGCTTCCATGTCCTGGCTCTTGTAAATAGTGCTGCACTGAACATGGGGGTGCATGTATTTTTTTCGAATTATGTGAAACCAGTTTAAATTTAGACAAATAGCAGAGAATGACCTTAACAGCAAGTCTGAGCATTCAAGTATGGAGGTCTTTCTCTACATAAGGGAAGATAGAGGATGCCTGGTCTTGGAAATTAACATTATGGTTGAATGCTCCCCCACAGTGTAATGAGCAGAGAACCAAGAAATACACGCCTGTGCTACATTTGTTACATGCACGGCCTGGCACTTGATGAGTGTTCCATGAATGTAAGTCCCTTTCCCTTTTGCATTTTACAAAATATTTCCACACCTCATTTTGTTTACTCTATATATTGAAAAGAAAATCCCAAGGAATAAACTGTTATCATTCTCATTGTACTGGTACGTAAGAATCTTTACATGCTGAAGCTGAAAATGACTAGACGATTCTGCAGTTTGGTGTCTCTAGCCTCAGTGTTCTGGGTTTGCACTCTCCCTGTAGGAATTGATCATGTGTTTCTCTGGCCATTGAGTTGTGATAAGAAAGATTTTCCTGCTTGGAGTCCAAACTGAGCATGGATCCCACATAAATAAAGACCCATGACACTTTTTTGGGGGGGTTGGTTTTGTTTGTTTGTTTTTGGCTATGCCACACGGCTTGTGGGGGCTTAGTTCTCTGACCAGGGATCAAATTCGTGCCCGTTGCAATGGAAGCACAGAGTCCTAACCACTGGACCACCAGGGAATCCCCCCATGACACTTTTTGCCATTGAACTGAGCTGAGGACCCTACTGACTGTTAATCCCTTTATCCCAGGGTTGAGTGGGTGACATTTTGTATTACAAAGGTATACATACCAGTGCTTAATTTGAGAGAGTTTCCAAGAAAGTCTCATGGAAAGTCTCAGACATGAGGTGGAGTTTCTAGACCTGACATCATTGTATTAATATAAGTGAAAAAGAGCTTTGAAGACATGAAGAAAGCAAAAGCATGACACGACCATGTCGCACAAAAGAGATGGGTCTGCCAACAGCATGAAGAGAAACTGGAAGGAGACAAATTTAACTAGATTTTCAAAGTTCAGATGGTAGGGAATGTTGACCAGGAAGATTATAAATTTTGACTATAACCTATTTAAGAAGCATTTGGTTCTTAAGAAGGGAGAAACTATTTACAAGTAAAACCAACATAATCTTGCCTAAGACATGGTTTTGTGCCTTTACTTCAGGTTCCCTCATTTTGCGAAAAGGAAAGGGTGTTGCAGGAAAGAGAGTGGGGCACGAGAGGATGGCCATGTCCCAGGTCTCAGGTGAGTCCCGAGATGGCCACCAAGTGTGGGTTCTTGGCTTTGTGCAAGAAAGAATTCAAGAATGAGCCACAGTAAAGAGAAAGAAGATTCATTCAGGGAGAAACACAGAATGTGGGCCATCTCGGAAGGTGAGAAAGGCACCATGATATGGAGTTGTCAGTTTTTATAGGGGTGGGTAATTTCATAGGCTAATGAGTGGGAGGAGTATTCCAGCTATTTGGGGGAAGGGGTGGGGATTTCCAGGAATTGGGCCACCACCCACTTTTGACCTTTTGTGGTTGGCCTTGGAACTGTCATGGTGCCTGTAACTGTCATTTAGCTTGTTGATGTGTTACATTGAGCGTGTACTGAGGCTCAAGGTCTAGTGGAAGTCTGGGACCTATTTGGTTCTAATCAGTTTATGTCTTGTTCTCAGGCTGTCTTTCTTTCAAAGGTTGTGCCCTTGCCCCCTTCCTGTCTCAAGGGGAGGAAAGCATAATGACTAAGTAACTCGGGAAGAGTGACCCCCAAAACAGTACAAGTGAATTGTTCTTCCCTTGACTAGTGTTTGACAAGAATCCTAGAAACCAGGAAAATTTCCTTACTGTATTAAATTCAGACCCTTAACAATCAGAATAATTAATCTGAGTATCATGAGATGGTTGAGTAAAGCCCCCTAATCTCCTTTATATAATCACCTATAAAAAACAGAATGGCATTTTGGGTAAGCCAGAATACCTGCAACACAAATTTAAATACACCTGTATTAGATCCAGTACCTAATATCATCACTAACATCTATATTCTATTTGTTCACTCAATAAATATTTATGAATTCCCTACCATATGCCAGACACTGAGGATACAGTATTTGCAAGACAGATATGATCCCTGACCCCATGGAACTCGCAGTCCCCTGGGGAAAACAGGCATTAAATAAATAATTGCATTTATTTTTACCTTTATAACTTTGTAAAAAATGAACAAATATTTTTTGAAGTTTTATGCTGGGTGTAGGAGATACAAAGATAGCTGTCTACAAGGAAGTTTATAGAACCCATAAGATCTGAAAATCCTATTTTAGAATATGGCATGGTGAAGGACTGAACATAAAGACCCTCATCCAATAGTTCTATGTCTAGGACTTGTCCTTATGTGTTAACATGAGATCTGGATTTTAAAAAAAGAATTCCCTTGCATTATGGTTTAAGCCTCTTTAAGGCAATGTAACTAGAGGCAACGGTAAACTGATCATACTGCCCTCAGACAACATCAGAGGGACTATTTCTGAGTCATCAGACAAATACAATAAGAACATATCCCTCTCAAGTCCATCTCTCTAAAAATAGACCAGGACAGTCTCAAAGCACATATTCCTCCATTGATATGTACTTAGAACTTTTAGATTTCTGGTCCCAATTTTGGAACTATATGGTCATTCATTGCACCTATTAGCTGACAATCATTATTTCAAGAAATCCAAACGCCAGAACTGGTAATGGTCCTACTAGGACTGCAGTGATGTGAGATATAATATTTTTATTTAATAATTTTAATCATAAATAACCTAAAAATTCACTCTGGGCTCCTCCAATTAAAAGAAAAGTATAAAACTCAAATAATATTTCCTAAAACATTCCATGGTCTCCCAAATTTGGAAATGTGTATTTAAATAAAATAAAAAATTTAAAACAAATGCTCCATGGAATGCTTTTGTTAAAAATTGGTGGAATCAAGAGAGAAAAGTGATATATGCATAGTGTGCCAATAAACTGGCTTTCTGAAAACAGAAACAAAGACGAAATTCTGATTTGAAGTCTTTGTTGACTTTTTTGGTATGAGTACTTGCACCATGGCCAACTTCAAGCTACCAACCTGAAATCACAGAACGTACAGTTGTGGAGAGATGTGCACAATTGGCTCTCAAGAGCCTGGGTAAGCCAGCTCCAGCACCCACTGGCTGTTCCTGAGGGAAAAAATAAATATTAATTTATTTTCTGTCAGAGAGGCCAAAGACTCCATCTTTTCTGATGTAGTTCCTAGAATATCCAATTTGGGGAATTATACTTAATGTTGGTTCTAATACTTTATAAAACGAAAGATTCCTTTTATAAACCTTTTCAGTGCTGCACACTTTGATGTGATTTAGGTTTAAACATAGCAACCAATTTTCCCTAATGAGAAATAAAGATGTGAATGTTTATTAGTAAGACAGTGACATTAAAAAGATTTGTGCTACTTGGCAGTAAAAGCATTTCTATTCCTTTGGTTGAAGTAAATTTATAGCACTCTCCATGACTGTCCACCAGATGGCAGACATTTCACAGCAACTTTACAAATAAGGCACATCTGCATTTCTGCAAGGCTGAACAATAATTTTTGAAGATGCTAAAGAAAATAACGAGCACATTTGGATAAACAGCAATACATGCAGGAGCACATTTGCAACTTGGATTATACTCTTATTTTTCCCCTCTGTTTGGGGTTCCAGAGGGTATTATCCAACTGATCTTTCCTGATATTTTCATTCACGGAAACCTCTGAACTTGGCTAAAACTGAACTTTTGATCTTTCCCTCGCCTCCAATTCCACTTCTCTTTCAGCCTTTTTTTCCAGCTGCTCATTCCAGAAACCTGGAAATCATCCTTGATAATTTCACTTTTGTTATCTTCCATATCTAATCTGGCATCAAATTCTACTGATTCTTATCTATCTTATCTATCTATAGCCTCCTAACTCATCTTCTTTCTTCTTTCCTCCACATAACAGAAACAGCATTGTTTTTAATATGTAAATCAGAACATGTTATTCTCCTCTTTTTTTTTTTTTTTTTTTGCGGTACAGGGCCTCTCCCTGTTGTGGCCTCTCCCGTTGCGGAGCACAGGCTCTTGACGTGCAGGCTCAGCGGCCATGGCTCTCGGGCCCAGCCACTCCACGGAATGTGGGATCTTCCCGGTCCGGGGCACGAACCCGTGTCCCCTGCATCGGCAGGCGGACTCCCAACCACCGCGCCACCAGGGAAGCCCGTTATTCTCCTTTTTAAATCCTTCAATGGCTTAAATAATAATTTTTTCTTTAACTATTGACTTATTTTCCTTTAAAGTATTTTACTTATTGTAGTAAAGTCTCAGAATGAACTAGTAAGTGTGAGCAGATAAAAGGCAAAGCAATAAACTACAAAATCCCACTACTTGGGATACAACTACTTGGTTCTGTGGTGTAGTGCAGATGCTCCCAACAGAAAATAAGTTGTTACTTCATTGTCCTCAGGGTCATAATCTACATGCCACCTACTACAGGAAAATTATCTGCTTTTCTACCTCAGGGAGGTGAAAGGCAGATCTTAAAGATCCGATTTTGAAGGATATAAAATCTCTTGAGAGAAACTGTGATAGGAAATTTGATATGATGGTTAGATCTGAAGACAATAATATTAAGTGCTTCTGATTAGAAAATGTTGAGATAAATCTGCTTCAGCCCCTTGGGAGGATTCTTCAATGTTTTGGCTATCTACAGCTATGTAACAAATGTGCCTCAACTCAGTAGCATGGAATAATTGTTTATATTTTATTATTATCTCTCACAGTGTTGGGGGCTGACTGGGTCCGGCTAAGCCTAGTCTCCTGGAGTTGCAGTCAGACTGGCTGGGGCTGGAGTCATCTTGAGGCTTCCTCATCCACATGTGTGTAAAAGGATGTGGGCTGTTGGCCGGGACCTCAGCAGGGGCTTTTGGCTGGAACATGTATGCATGGCCTTTCTTTGTGGCCTGGGCTTCCTCAAAATAACTGACTGATGTGGGAACATAAAGGTCTAGCCATCTTGGCCCAACCTGGGACAGCTCTGGAGAGTCATTCCAGCTCCAGAGCTCCCTGTGGCATCAGCCAAGGCTGTCATCAGGACTGCATCACAATTCGACTTCTCCCTCTGTCCACTCCGGCTTCCTTCCCTTCCCTTCTCTTCCATTACACAGGTGCTAATCCCAAGGTACTCCTTAACGAACATCATGCACACTCACTCAGTCTTCAAGTCAGTTCCTGGGGAACCCAGCTTGCAACAACACTGGGACTGTAAACACAGTAAGGAAGGCTAGCTAGTGAGAGCTAAATGAGCTGTAACTATATGATGGCAGTCAATGTTGGTGCCAGAACTTCCATCTGGGGGCATCGGGAGCAGTATTGTCTTTTGTGTACTTGTGTGTGTTTGAATATATGGGGGGTTGGGGGGAAGGGAATTCACTTTGGGGACTTATTTCGAAGTTGCTTATCTAAAAGTATACTATAACTTAGATTGTATATTTATTTGTACGGCTTATCTGGGCAGCTGATGGAGATGTAGGGATGAGAAGAAAAGTCCCTGCATGCACATACACATCCCCCCACCGCAGCTACTCTTAGGATGACCACCCAAGTTTGGCTGAAAGAGTTGAGACATTCTCTGGAAAGTCTTGTAAAGAGCTGAGGCGCTTAGCATTGTTGTTGGTGTTTTGTGGCCAAAGATGAGCAAGAGGCTCGTTATGGTGAAGAACCAGAGCCTGCAGTGTCAGGGCTGGTGGAGGGCACAGGAATCAGTGCACTCACTGCTTGAACTAGGATCGTCCGGTAGGAAGAGTCACTCGATCGCTTTAAGAAGCTTTTTGGAGACTGGGAATCAACCAAAACTCAGAGCTTCAAAACCCATTATCTCCCAAATATTAGCATGGCTTACTCCCTTCATTTTTTCTTTTTTTTAGATTTTTGTCAAGTGTCACCTTTTCAAAGAGGCTTCCTTGACCATTCACTCTATTTAAACTAGCACTTCTATCACTCTCTCCCTTTATACTGCTTTTATTTTCCTTTATGTTGCTTATGACCACCTGACATAAATTTATGCACTTTTTATTGACAATCTTTCTCACTAGAATATAGTCTGTAGAAGGGGAAAGAATTTGTCTATTTTGTTGATTACTGTATACCAAGAACCAGACAATAGCAAGAACTTAATAGGTATTTGTTGATTGAAAGAATAAATGGGCATTATCTTGAGTAATCAAAATTTTTCCAATTCTCTATCTTCTGGTAGAAATTCCAAACTCCCCCAGAGATGGAAAGCATAGGCAACAGCAGCTTTTTACTGAATGTTTCCTAAATGACTTTTATTTCATATTTGCAAACTTAACAAAAGAGAGTACTATGATAAAATAGGTAGAAGAAAATAGATCATTTGGGTAAAAATCAAATATCCAGACTCATCCTTGGGTAAATTGAAAAGTGCTTCTTCTCCCCTGGTTCTCTCCTTGGCTCTTCTCATAAAACAAGATAAGGCCATAGCTTCTCAGTGCTTATAAGCTTGAAAACACACTTTTAACTTTTTAGTGGAGATTTTGTTCAACTCAGAATTACATTTAGCATATGAACTTGTTTCTTCCAAATAAATTAGTTGAAATGGAAACATTTCAGTGCTGTCAGTGCTATCCTGAAAACACCAACTGTCACAAACAGGTGCTGATAATGAACCTGAAATGTATTGATACAGAGTACATTATATTTACAGTATAATAGGGTGACTTTACCTATGAAATATATAAATGCAATCACCTGGGATAGAATCATTTTTCAAGAATTTGCCTATGAGTTGGAGAGGCATCCTCCAGAGTCCTGGGAACTGCCCTCTTTCTCCATATTCTGGAAATTAGGGGCTTGCATTCTCAATCCATATAAAGATATATTCTTCCTAAACTTGAACACTCTTCCCCTCTCTCATCCTGGGGACCAAAGTAAGCCAATGAGACTTATTCCCTGGAGATTTGGAACTGGGACCGAAGATTTCAACTGTCTTAAATTCTAGGGAGGGAGTTGTTGATGGTGATATTTTCTGCCCCATGGTCTGGAGAACAGAGATAGCCAGTATGCAGGAGCAAAGAAAAATGGAGATCTGAAGGGGAAGCAGAGACCTAGGATGGAGAGCCTCTCCTGATTTCCCAGTGGTGCTTGAGCCCTGGTTCCAGTTGACTATCAGGGTCCTGCTACATCTCTGCCCTTGGGTTCTGTGAGACAATTTAATTCCTCACAGCAAGTTCCTTTCTTCCCCTTTTGTGTAGCTTAGTTGGCTCTCTATCAATTGCCACCAAAGATTCTAACAAACATGCTTTTTAAAAGTAAGTTTTAGGCCTTGCCATTTTCTCTCTAACTGCCCCTGATTTTTCAGAAAAGCAAAGAGGAAAAGAGGTTTTTTCTTCTCTTACAGAGAAGCAGACACTGTTCAATAACATGAAGGTTAGGATTAGGGTTTCTGTTTGTATGTTTGTTTGTTTGGCCACTACATGTGGCTTGCGGAATCTTAGTTCCCTGACTAAGGATTGAACTTGCGTCCTCAGCAGTGAAAGCATGGAGTTCTAACCACTGGACCACCAGGGAATTCCCAAGGTATTTCTAATAAAGGGTTGAATCTAGGATGTTCGCAAAAGTACCAGTCTTACTTTCCTGTTCAGTCTGGAGACACCTGTAAAAATATATAAACTTGTGCTGTTTTCTGTTATTATAAAACTGGCTTAACAAAATACTTATACAAAGGAATCTTTTAAAGACAGCCAGACTTGAGGAGAAATTGCTGCTGTGTCCTTTGAAAAGTTCCCTATGACCTTCACCAGCCTGCAGTTCTAATTGGTTATCTTAATAATTTGCTCCCTAGTAATTATTTTAAAACTGACATCTCTACTTTTTAAAAGGTAACTAAGTATTTATGATGTTTCTTTGTTAAGCCAGGAGAAGAGTTTTAGAATGTCCTTTTTTCTCCCTTTGTGCACAAATAAATAGCACACCTCTGACTTTTCTCACTCAAACAAATAGGTGAGAGCTTTTGTCTCATTAACTGGGACTAGTCAGGGTTGCAACTACTTCCTATTTTAAACCCATTCTTATCACTAACATCCAGTTTATTTTAATACTGGGGAAAATATTTGAATCCCATGGGTCTTTATTTCCTATTATTTGCCAAACAATATTAAAAGATGAGGGTTTTCATTTCTGTAATGTAAACTTACTGCTTATCAGGATCCTAGGGGCTGTGCATAAGTGCTACTTGAAGAAAAAATAATTTGGTATCTGAGGTCTCCTAGGGGAGCAGAAAATGCTCTGTAGAATCATTTTGTGAGGAAAACAAACCCACCTTTTGTTGCATGTCCAAATAATATTAATCTTATCTGGTGTGCTTGAGTGGTGTCTCCCGGATTTTAGAGATCTGCTTGGTTCCAGGGTTGTTTGATACATAGCCCAGGTCTGGGCAACACAAAGTGAGGAAGGGGACTAACAAGTTGCTGGTGAATTGGAACCTTGTATCTTTGATGAAATTAGGCCAGGGTATCCCTTAAACTAAAGATGCCTAGGGTTTCCTCAAATGTTTGTTTTTTTTTGCCATGTTTGTGCAAAAAAATGGGCTTTGCTTTCTCTCTTCTTCATTACTCTTGGTCCATACTGAGTCACCTACCTATCACATTTCTGCCAGGCAATTAAAGCACAAAATATTGTAATATATGTGGGGAAATCTTGGCTTACACATTATATACACAAAGGTAATCCGATTCACAAGCTCTAATTTCTTCATTGTCTTCCAATCCATATAGAGAACTCTCTTTACTTTTCCTGATTTCTTAGGAAGTGAGATTTCTTTCCTTCATTGTTTTTCTAAGTTAACTTTTGGGTTCAGAATGAAGTTATTTTACGGCAGCTTGTAACCTCCTATATATTTATATTCTTTTAGTCTCTCACTCATTGAAGCTTCTCATAACCAGTCCCTCATTTGCCCGGGCCTGTAGGCTCTGGACAATTCCCTTGATTTTTTCCTTTATAAAAACAATTTTCCATTTGTTGGATTCTCAAGGCCACGTTGCTAGTAGATGAGAAAGCCAGAATTCAAAACCAGGCTGTCTCTTTCTTGAGCCTGGAATCAGTCAGTGTAGTATATTTACTGAAGAATGGACATGGGATGGGGATGAAGCATAGGACTGAGGATAGGAGAGAGGTTCCAGTACACTTGTTCCAAACACCAGTCCAAGGCTCCTCATGGAGTGGGTAGGGTACCATAGGCATATCAATTCCAAATCTCTATACTTTCTTCTTGTACACATTTAGGTCCTCATGAAAATAGAATTTTTAGGTAACCTATTTTTCCAAAGTTCCAAAAGTAAGGCATGCAGATTGATACCCACCTCCCAACCTGGCAAACACACTCAAGAACATGTGTGTGCGTGTGCGCACACACACACGTCAATTCTCTGTATGTAATTAGAGCTTTAAAAACTTCCAATGTGCAAACTTCTGTCATTGTCAGTTCTTTCCCTCCCAGGTCTTCCCAGTTCCTGCTTATTTCTTCCAGTAATACTTACATACCTGTTTCAGTTATAATTGCTCTGTAAAAAACCGCACCAACTTAGTGGGGTAAACCAACAATCATTTTATTATTTCTTAAGGTTTCTGTGAGTCAGCCTGAAGGACTCTCATGCTAGTGACATCAGACAGTGACTGAAGCTGTAGCAGCAGATCGGAGCAGGGAGCAAGGTGGACTAAAGCACCTAGGAGCTGGATGGTCATCTCTCCTTCTTCAAGTAGTCTCAGGGCAGCGGCTGCCACAAGTAAGTGCTCAGTAAATGGTAGCTCTGAAAATTACTAGCTCCATGGAAAAACCCAAAGTGGTTTTTAAAAAATATTTTTTTATTTACTTATTTGGTTACATTGGGTCTTAGTTGCGGCACGCGGGATCCTTTGTTGTGGTGCACAGGCTTAGTTGCCCCGTGGCATGTGGGACCTTAGCTCCCCGACAAGGGATTGAACCTGCATCCCCTGCATTGGAAGGCAGATTCTCAACCACTGGACCACCAGGGAAGTCCCCCCAAATTGTTTGAAGATGGGATTTTTTTCTACCTCCACAGAAAATAATTGGGGAAATGTTACCCAGCTTGTGAACTTTTGTTTTTGTCGTTATTAATTAGCACTCATATAACTTAATGCTCTTAAATGGCCTGACAATAATTTATTTGTAAGTTTAATACCACTCCTGACAGAAGGTAGGTGCTACAACAATGTAGAAACAAGGAGAGCATAATTAAAAGAGCATATTAAAGATACAAGTAATTTGAATTACTCAAATTATGAATCTGAACACTGAACTAAAACTGTGGGCTGATGGTGGAGGGAGATATTCTTCTTCCAGCCTTACGGGCTACCATGACATTCCCTCACCTGTTGTACATGGATTTCCCTTCAGAGAAGGCCGGAATTGCTTCATTTCCACCTAAGAATTTTACAATATTCATCTAGTGTCTTTAAATCTTTACAAGGTATTACATGCTGTCTCAAAGATTTATAAGTGCTGTTGACTGAATGTTTGTGTTCCCTCCAAAATCCATATGTTGAAGCCCTAATCCCCAATGTGACGGCATTGGAGATGGGGCCTTTGGGAGGTAATTAGGTTTAGATGAGGTAATGAGGTGGGGTTCTCATGATGGGATTAGTGTCCTTATACGAAGAGATCAGAGAGCTACTAGCCTCCCCATATGAGGATACAACAAGAAGGCAACCATCTGAAAATCAAGAAGAGGGACCTTTCTAGATACCAAATCTGCCAGCACCTTGATCTTGAACTTCCCAGCCTCTAGAAATGTGAAAAATAAATGTCTGTTGTTTAAGCCACCTAGTCTATGGTATTTTAACTGCCCAAATTGACTAAGACAATAAGGAAATTAAATATTTAGATTTAGAAATGCATTTTCCCATAGAAAACTTGATTTAAATAATAATTCACTTCTGAGGGGAGGCCACTGACTGAATTCATAATGTAGTTGAAATAGCAAATATTTTTAAATGAAAAGGCAGTGTTTTAAAAACTGTTGGAATATTGTTTTTCAAGAAAACAGGAAAAATAGGCATTAGTCTGTGGATCAGGAGCCCTGGGTTCAGTCTTCTGCTCTCTACTGTCTGGCTATGTGAATCTAACCAGGTCATTTTACCTCTCCAGCCCTCAATTTCTTCATTTTGTAAAATTAAAGAGTAAAGGAGGTTGCAATAAAAGCATACTTTAAAAAATGTTCTTCCCATTCCTATACCCTCTAAAAGGAACTGAAAGAAGCTAGTTAGAGAAGGAGACTCCATCTACACTGAGACTAAGAAAGGCCCTAGCCTCATACACAAACTGTAAAGAACTTTATCCGCAAAGAGCATCACTAGAAGTAAGCTAGCCGAGAAGCCAGGTTCTGTTGCTCCTGGACAAATGCAAACTATGGAGATGAGACTGAGGCACCACTAATCCTACCCAGTTTAGGGGAATGAGGGCTTCAAAGGATGAGTGGGGTTCAGAAAAGATAGCAGACTTCCTGCTTTGAGTCATTCCCTGCTAAAAGTCTCCAGGAGGTAATGGCATGTCCAGAAATTCTATTTAGGGTAAATTAGAGGCTGCAGACTGGTTAGAAGAGAAACCTTAAAGCTGATTTTGCAAAGCACTGTATATCAATCAGACTGAGGGAATGTCAAAGGTCAACATCAAAGAATTGGGGAGGGGGACACCAATGAAATTGTGGGACCAGGGTACTTCAGCTCTGCCATTGCCAAAAATAATGGGACAGGAGGAGGAAAGCTTGAATAAAGGAGAAATTTATTATTATTTTTTCTTCTTAGAAACTACTTGGAGGGTAGTAGAGGGAAAACATTGAAGACCCAAGCTCAGAGCACCTGACAGCTGTGCCATCCTTTCTGTCTCACTTGGTGTCCTTAGGGAATTAGGATCACGGAAGTCTCAAAGTTAACCTATCTTGTAGTTTATTCTTGTCTAATGACTGGACGGAGAGTTTTGCAGGTTTTGACAGGGCTCAACAAAATAATTCTTACTGGTACAGGCGAAGAGTGAAGCCAGAGTTCCAGCCCCATCAGGGTTACCACTTTGGCAACTGGTATGAGCAGTAGCACAGCCATTACTCTCTTTGTGTGCAGTGGATGGATGCACGTGAGCCCTCTGGACACCCAGCTGAAACTTTGGTTACTCTGACAAAACCACAGCTCTGACTGAAAAGAAAGATGAAGACCCACTAGAGCTAACTAATGAGAATGTAACCTACTCTGGGAGGTCTACATGAACATCCTTGAGGCCCCAGGTCCACCTGCAGAGTCATCTTGAGCTTTGACCAGAAAACCAACACCTCTGACAAGAAATTGAAGCTGATTAAGAACTATCAGGAAAAAGTAGAGTCTGAACTGAGATCCATCTGTATCACTGACCTGAGATTGTTGGATAAGTACATAATAGCCAGTGCAGCTAATCCAGAAAGTAGTCTTTTATCTGAAAATTGAGACTACTTCCAGTATCTCTTTTGCCTAAGTTGATGATCAAAAACAAACTATAGACAATTCCCAAGGAGCTTACCAAAAGGCATTAGATATAAACATGAAAGAGATGCAATCTACACGCTCAATCCACCTTGGACTGGCTCTGAGCTTTTCTATACTTTACTCTGAGATCCTAAATAACCCAGAGCTTGCCTACACACTGGCTAAAATGACTTTTGATGAAGCCATCATAGAACTTGATGTACTGAATGAAGACTCATACAAAAATATCCTTATCATGCAGTAGCTTAGAGACAACCTAACACTATGGACATCAGACAATGCAGGAGAAGAGAGTGACGTCAGAAGGTGCAGAAAGCTAAATCTATACAGAGTGTCATCATTTTTTCCTTCAAGAAAACTTTTTACCCATCCCCATTCCTCATTCCACTTGGATTCTCTGTAGCAAAGAAATCCATTCAGTGTATAGACTCAACAGTTTGAAATTTTACAATGTATGGACAACATTTCTCAGAGTAAGTGTTTTACTTACATAGATCAATTTCGTAATCGTCTCTTCCTCAGATGTAAATGACAGCTTTAAGTGTTATATAGAATAAAATGGACATTTTAAAACTAGGAAGGGACTTCCCTGGTCATCCAGTGGCTGAGACTCTGCACTCTCAATGCAGGGGGCCAGGGTTTGATCCCTGGTCAGGGAACTAGATCCCACAAGCCACAACTAAGACCCAATGCAGGCAAATAAATTTTTTTTAAAAATTGGAAAAAATGGAATGTAGGACAGAATTCCACTAACATAGGACTCCTAGAAGGAGAATAAGATTATAGGGAAGGTACTGAGTCAGAGGGTTCCCTCTGCTGGTCAAAAGGTGGCATTAGAGTAGCTTGGATGCCAACTGAAACAAAAGGCAGAAATAAATATTCAGAAGAAAAGGAGTCTTTGGGAGAATGTATGGGGAAAGAGTGTGACTGGTTGTTTATATCTGAATATGTCTTATCTCTCTAAACTGTTCATTGCTTGAAGTACAACTAAAAGTTGTACTGAACCTTTTTGTGCCTTGGTTTCCTCCGTGTAAAATGGATATAAAAGTGATGCCAGAGAGGGCAGAGAGCAGAAGCAAGAAGAAGTACAATCCTGCAGCCTGTGGAACAAAAACCACATTCACAGAAAGATAGACAAGATGAAAAAGCAGAGAGCTATGTACCAGATGAAGGAACAGGATAAAACCCAAGGAAAACAACTAAGTGAACTGCAGATAGGCAACCTTCCAGAAAAAGAATTCAGAATAATGATAGTGAAGATGATCCAGGACCTCGGAAAAAGAATGGAGGCAAAGATCGAGAAGATGCAAGAAATGTTTAACAAAGACCTAGAAGAATTAAAGAACAAACAAACAGAGATGAACAATACAATAACTGAAATGAAAAATACACTAGAAGGAATCAATACCAGAATAACTGAGGCAGAAGAACGGATAAGTGACCTGGAAGACAGAATGGTGGAATTCACTGCTGCAGAACAGAATAAAGAACAAAGAAGGAAAAGAAATGAAGACAGCCTAAGAGACCTCTGGGAAAACATTAAACACAACACTCACATAATAAGGGTCCCAGAAGGAGAAGAGAGAGAGAAAGGACCAGAGAAAATATTTGAAGAGATTATAGTCGAAAACTTCCCTAACATGGGAAAGGAAATAGCCACCCAAATCCAGGAAACACAGCGAGCCCCATACAGGATAAACCCAAGGAGAAACACGTCGAGACACATAGTAATCAAATTGGCAAAAATTAAAGACAAAGAAAAATTATTGAAAACAGCAAGGGAAAAATGACAAATAACATACAAGGGAACTCCCATAAGGTTAATAGCTGATTTCCCAGCAGAAACTCTACAAGCCAGAAGGGAGTGATACACTTAAGTGTATAATGATAAAAATGATATACTTAAAGTGATGAAAGGGAAGAACCTACAACCAAGATTACTCTACCCGGCAAGGATCTCATTCAGATTCGATGGAGAAATCAAAAGCTTCACAGACAAGCAAAAGCTAAGAGAATTCAGCACCACCATTTACACCTAAAGGAACTAGAGAAAGAAGAACAAACAAAACCCAAAGTTAGCAGAAGGAAAGAAATCATGAAGATCAGAGCAGAAATAAATGAAATAGAAACAAAGAAAACAATAGGCAAGATCAATAAAACTAAAAGCTGGTTCTTTGAGAAGACAAACAAAATTGATAAACCATTAGCCAGACTCATCAAGAAAAAGAGGGAGACGAGTCAAATCAATAAAATTAGAAATGAAAACAGAGAGGTTACAACAGACACCACAGAAATATAAAGGATCGTAAGAGACCACTACAAGCAACTTTATGCCAGTAAAATGGACAACCTGGAAGAAATAGACAAATTCTTAGAAAGGTATAACCTTTCAAGACTGAACCAGGAAGAAATAGAAAATATGAACAGACCAATCACAAGTAATGAAATTGAAACTGTGATTAAAAATCTTCCAACAAACAAAAGTCCAGAACCAGATGACTTCACAGGTGAATTCTATGAAACATTTAGAGAAGAACTAACACCCATACTTCTCAGACTCTTCCAAAAAATTGCAGAGGAAGGAACACTCCCATACTCATTCTATGAGGCCACCATCACCCTGATACCAAAACCAGACAAAGATACTACAAAAAAAGAAAATTACAGACCAATATCACTGTCAGATGACCAAGAAGCACATGAAAAGCTACTCAACATCACTAATTATTAGAGAAACGCAAATCAAAACTACAATGAGGTATCACCTCACACCAGTTAGAATGGGCATCATCAGAAAATCTACAAACAACAAATGCTGGAGAGGGTGTGGAGAAAAGAGAACCCTCTTGCACTGTTGGTGGGAATGTAAATTGATACAGCAACTATGGAGAACAGTATGGAGGTTCTTTACAAAATTAAAAATAGAATTACCATATGATCCAGCAATCCCACTACTGGGCATATACCCAGGGAAAGCCATAATTCAAAAAGAAACATGCACCCCAATATTTATTTTAGCACTATTTACAATAGCCAGGTCATGGAAGCAGCCTAAATGCCCATCGACAGATGAATGGATAAAGAAGATGTGGTACATATATACAATGGAATATTACTCAGCCATAAAAAGGAATGAAATTGAGTCATTTGTTGAGGTGTGGATGGATCTAGAAACTGTCATACAGAGTGAAGTAAGACAGAAAGAGAAAAACAAATATCGTATATTAACACATGTATGTGGAACCTAGAAAAATGGTACAGATGAACCTGTTTGCAGGGCAGAAGTTGAGCCACAGATGTAGAGAACTAACAAATTGACACCAAGGGTGGAAATCCGCGGGGGGCTGGGGATGGTGGTGTGCTGAATTGGGCAATTGGGATTGACATGTATACACTGATGTGTTTAAAATTGATGACTAATAAGGACCTGCTGTATAAAAAAAAACCTGAGTCTCAGTTTCCACATGTATAAATTGGGGTTATAAAAATGTTTATTTCGGACTTCCCTGGTGGCACAGTAGTTGAGAGTCCGCCTGCCGATGCAGGGGACATGGGTTCGTGTCCCAGTCTGGGAAGATCCCACATGCTGTGGAGTGGCTGGGCCCGTGAGCCATGGCCGCTGAGCCTGCGCATCCGGAGCCTGTGCTCCACAACGGAAAAAAATGTTTATTTCATAGTGTTGTATGGATTAAATGACATAAAGCATGCAAAAATGCTCTGTTTTGGGGTGATAGCTGTACTGCCCATGACCATCCTTAGATTAGAGGTTGAAAAGTAATACCCTGTAGGTTGGATTTGGCTTAAAGATGTTTTGTTTGGCCTTGTATTGGGGGTCCTTAAGACCACCCCCAGGAGGATTCACTAGGAGGAATTACAGGACTAAGCATATAGTCATACTCATGGCTATGACTTTTTATGGTAAAGGATACACAGCCAAATCAGCAAAGGAAAAATCATATGGGATGGGCTTCCCTGGTGGCACAGTGGTTAAGAATCCCCCTGCCAATGCAGGGGACACGGGTTCGAGCCCTGGTCCAGGAAGATCCCACATGCCACGGAGCAACTAAGCCCGTGCACCACAATTACTGAGCCTGTGCTCTAGAGCCCGCTAGCCCCAACTCCTGACGCCCGTGTGTCACAACTACTGAAGCCCGTGTGCCACAACTACTGAAGCCCGTGTGCCTAGAGCCTGTGCTCTGCAACAAGAGAAGCCACCACAATGAGAAGCCCGCGCACTGCAACAAAGAGTAGCCCCTGCTCTCAGTAACTAGAGAAAACCCACGTGCAAGCGAAGACACAATGCAACCTATAAAAGAAAAAAAAAATCACATCAGGCAAAGTCCAGGTAAACCAGACACAAGCTTTGAAGGGTCCTCTCCCATGGAGTCATACAGGACAGGCTCAACTGCCCCAGCAATAAGTGATGACAACACACGTGAAATGCTGCCAACCAAGAAGCTCATTGGAGACTCGGTGCCCAAGTTTTTTTTGGGAGACAGGTCATGTAGGCAGCCTCTGCCAGGCACATACCAAAATTCCAGACTCCCAGAATGAAAGCAGGTGCTCGGCATAAGCCATATTGTTTGTACAAACAGTTTAGCCCAGTGAGTCCTTCTTATCAGTTCTGAGAATGCTGGGAACCAAATTCAAGTTCCCAGATGCTAGCCAAGGGCCAACCGTGTAGGTAGGAGGCATTTCTAAGGAAAAGCAGTTAGTCCTGCTATGTTAACTCTTTTTTTTGCACAAGCCTGCACAGGGTTTGCCCATGCGGTATTCTTTCTTTCTTTCTCTCTCTCTGTCTTTCTCTCCCTCCCTCCCTCCCTCCCTCCCTCTCTCCCTCTCTCCCTTCCTTCCTTCCTTCCTTGCCATCCTTCAAAAATTAAGAAATTTTACTCAGGATTTCCAACTTCTTGTGAAAAGTCAGATATTGTGGTAAGAATAGATCCATATGCCCAAATGGCAATAATTGTTACTCCCCTTTAAATAAGGCTTAAATTAACCCCAGTCTTCACCACTGTCAATAGTCTTTCCTACAACTGAGTGCCAATTGCCATTTAATGCCATGCTTTTGTGACTCTGGCTATGGGCTGCTTAAACCAAGAGTGGCCAATTGACCAGAGTACAAGAAAAAGGAGAGGCATGTGGAACACCACTGAGTCATGATAATGAACAATAATACAAAAGAGTCAAATTCATAAATTCCTGCTGTTGAGGTCCCCACAAATGTCTCAAATCCAGAACTCCTCTCTGGTACTTCCTATTATAGCAATTACTTATGGGTATTTTTGAATTGATAGGACAACCTTTTCATTGTTATTTACAATAAGCCCCTTTAATTTAACTTGAATCAGTCTTTGTTCCTATCCACCTAAAGATTACTGACTGGAATAGTGATAATATAAAGAAGATATTACATATATTTTCAGTTACTACTTTGTAAATTGAAGTCATTATTATCATCAGTGCCAAGACTTGTTAGAGTGGACTAACATATATCAACAGGAAGGTAATAGATCCAATGAATATTCAAGTAGTTCTACTTATCAATGTATCCACTTATTTACTAACTTAACAAAGGTCTACTGAACACCTACCATGTGACAAGATATCAAAATAAAATTTACCATTACATTCTAGCACCTAGAAAAGTACCAGGCATGGAGTTTGGATTTAATAAATGTCTCCTGACTTCATAAATATAAAGTTCACCTATAAGGAGATCAAGAAACCCAAGGATAGAAATAATGAAAATAATTTTGTTTGGTATAAAAACGGGAAACGGCAAGTGATATTTTTACAGGTGTTCTAGATGGTTCTTTCTAAATTCTAGCTATAAAACTGGTACAGAGGCTAGTTACAGAGGACAAACTGAAACTATTCCAAGGTTCCATTTTACCAAAATCAGAGAATTTGAAAAATTCTTTACTTACCTCCATGATAATTTTATTCCTCAGAAGACTGAGGAAGCAATTAGGGGAACTTATACTCTAATAAGTTAATTACTTATTACTAGTAAGGAAAAACTGGTTAGTGAAGTATGTAAAAGCTACAAGAATATCAAGAAAAAGTAGTGTCGTATTAGAGTTGGACACTGAGAGTAGAGTTTGAATTTATTAGTATTCTTTTAGTTGTAAGTGACAGGAATCCAACTGAAATTGACTCAGGCACAATTGGATGCAGGTTTTCAAATGAAGTCATCAGGAACCAGTATTTCTCTTTTGATATTAATTGCTTTCCTGTGTGCTGACTTCATTCTCAAGACAGGGTCACCTCATAGTGGCAAGATGACCTCTAATAGCTCTGAGCTTATGTCCTACAAGGCTAGCAACCTCATTAGAAAGAGAGCATCTCTTCCCCAATAGTTTCCAAGAAGTCAATTTGAGAATCATTAGACAGGCTTGTGTTATGGGCCCATCCCTAAACCAATTATGTGACCTGTACAGCGGCTGGGAATAGGTATATACCAGGAATATACTACGTCTGAAACTGAGGAGTTAAAGTCAGCACAAATAGACTGAAAAGGAACAGTTCCATGAAGGAAAATTAAGGGTCCACTCTAAGAATTGGAGGTTCTTGGGATTCATTCATTCATTCAACAACTATTTACTGAGTGCCTAATATGTGTATACCTATTTTAGATTCCAGGTATATATTCCAGTGAATAATATAGACAAAAATTCTTGCTCTATTGGACCTTGCGTTCCAGTTGGGGTGAGGGAGAGAAACAATAAACAGCTACATTAATAAACTATGTCATATTTCAGGTGGTTATATGTGCTGTGAAGGAAAATATCAGGGAAGCGGAATAGAGATTGCTGGGGAGAAAGGGTGCTGCAATTTTATGTAGGATTATCAGAGAAGGCCTCATTTGAGCCAAAGAAGATGAGGGAATGAGCTCTGTGGATATCTGCGTAGAGAGGGGTATGTGTGGGTTTGTACCTGGCACAGTGAGCCAGGGGAGAGTAGATGAGGTCAAAGATTGTAAAACATCTTGTAGGCTATTGACTCTGATTTTACTCGAGTTACGAAGCCACTGGAGAGCTTGAGCAGGGTAGTGACATGATCTAGTTGACATTTAAAAGTGTTGATCAAAGGGAGAGAGCTGGAGATTAGGTAAGAGATTAGTGCAATAATCCAGATTAGAGGTATTAATGGTTTAGAAGAAAATGATAACAGTGGACCTGGTTTAAAGAGGTCAGATGCTGGAAATATTTTGATGGCAGTGAACTGCGGGGAGGGAGACATGAGAGAAAGTATCAAGGATAACTGAGATTTTTGACTAGAATGATTGGAAGGCTGGAATTACCATTAACTGAAATGCAGAAAACTGCGGGAGCAATAGGTTTGTAGGAGAACAGGAGTTCCATTGTAGACATATTAAATTTGAGATACTTTCATGATTCAAAGTGGAGATGTTGATAGGCAGTTAACCTATGAGTGTGGGATTCAAGTGAGAGTCCCTGGCTGCAGAGTTATTAGTATATAGATGGTATTTAACACCATGAGACTGGATGAGACCACTTAAGGAGAGAGAGTATGAAGATAAGAGTTCCAAGAATCAGGTGCTACTTCAATGTTTAGATGTCAGGGTAATGATAAGGAATCAGCAAAGGAGACTGAGGCTGAGAAGCAGCCAGTCTAGATAAGAGGCAATCTAAGAGAATGAGATATCCTGGAAGCAAAGGGAATAAAATGCTTCAAGGAGAAAGAGATCAATCTGTCAAATGAAGGGAGGTCAAGTGAAAATAAGGATTGACCTTTGGATTTAACTACATGGAGGCCTTGACATAAGCAGCTTAAATGGTGTAAAGGTGGGCTTCCCTGGTGGCCCAGTGGTTGAGAGTCCGCCTGCCGATGTAGGGGAGGTGGGTTCGTGCCCCGGTCCGGGAAGATCCCACATGCCGCGGAGCGGCTGGGCCCATGAGCCATGGCCGCTGAGCCTGTGCCTCCGGAGCCTGTGCTCCGCAACGGGAGAGGCCACAGCAGTGAGAGGCCCATGTACCGAAAAAAAAAAAAGTGGTGTAAAGGTGAAAAAACCCTATTGGGGTCTGTTCAAGAGAGAATGAGAAGAAAGGAATTTAGAGACTACAAATATTAAAAACAACAATGCAGTTTATTTCTATGTGTTTTGCAATAAGAAGGAGCGGAGGAATGGGGTAGTAGCTAGAAGAAGATATCGAGGTTTTTTTTTTTTTTAGGAGAGAAATTTATATGTTGATAGAATGATCCAGTGGGGAGAGGAAACCGATGATGTAGGAGAGTGAAGGCAGAATTGATGGAGCAGTGTTCTTGAGGAGACTTGCAAAAACAACAGATGTCTACTACAAAGCATATGGGAGATTTCAGAAAAGCAGATTTCTAAAAGCCCAGAGTAAAGATAACTATGATTTTTATGACCAACATCATTTAAAATGGACAACAGATTAAGAAGAATGAGAGTGCCTGAGGGGTGGAATTCTGATGGAATGGAGAATTCTGGCTTGAATCTAAATTTTGATAACCACTGGCATTCAGACATGCTTACATGTGTAGTATCAGGGCCCAAGTCCTCCATTATTGTGCACGAGGGGAAAAGGAGTCTCCTGAGAAAGAATTCATTCTAAAGGAAGAGAAAGTAGGACTCTTAAGTTTGGACCAAAAACTGGCCAGATGGGCAGGAAAATCAGTACAGCATGGTGTCTGTCTCTCTGATTTAGCTTCTGGCCCAGCCTCTATAAAGCCATGTTAGAGTCCTAGGGAGAGGGGAATACAAGAAATGAAAGCTCTGTTTCAATAAATTATGTAAGATACTAGGATCACAAGACAAACCTATTCTGTGGCTCATCTGTTGATGCTAACACACAAAGGAGAAAAGCCTTGATCCTGCTCTGGTGCAGCCTGGCCTCAGTGATTTAAGGACTCTAAAAACTGTCCCACCCCCAACTTTAACATTCAATAAGCCTGCAGTGGAGACCAGCCCTGACGGTTGTGGTAACAACAGAGGCCTCATCACTCTGCAACAGTGGGAACCAGTCTTAAGAGCGGGAGAGATTTTAATTGTTTGTAGCTTTGGAAAACAGTACCCCTAGCGTGGATATCACCTGCCGCTGTGGCAGTGGTTGGGCACTATCAAGTAACTTCATGGGAAGCAGAGGCTTTGGCAGCAGGTATCACCAAAGGGGGCCAGGGTAGGAGAGAATCATGGCAGACACAGGTGGTAACTGACATGACTTGTTTATGAGTGCATGTGTCCTACCACCTATGAGCTTCCTAAAGGCAATTGGATGATACTTTGAGAGTAGCTAGAAGTCCCACAATAGAGAGGTAGGGTGAAATCAGAAAAAATACTGTTTATTATTGTTAATATGGTTTCGTTTGATCCATAGGTTGGTGTGCCTAGGGAAACATAGGTTACAAGAAATTACAATCACATATAAAGCTGATGAGGAAGGAAAAAAAACAACAAAACACGTGTGTCTGAAAAGAATGGGCTCTGTTGAGATATATGCTGATAATAGAAAGAGGTATGCACAACCACCACACATATGAAGGAAAAGACTCAGGAAGGAGAAAGCCCAGAACCAGCTGAAGTGGAGGATAACAAAAACAATTCAGTTAAAAAAACAACAACATTGGGCTTCCCTGGTGGCGCAGTGGTTGAGAGTCCGTCTGCTGATGCAGGGGACGCGGGTTCTTGCCCCGGTCCAGGAGGATCCCACATGCTGCGGAGTGGCTGGGCCGCTGAGCCTGCACGTCCGGAGCCTGTGCTCCGCAATGGGAGAGGCCACAACAGTGAGAGGCCCACGTACCGCAAAACAAAAAAAAACCAAAACAACAACATTATGTTTGGAGTAAGAAAATGATGTAATGCTGACAGATGCCAGAGAAAGTATAACTACTTAACTGTTGCTTTACTTCTTCTTCTTTTTTTTAATAAAGAAAATGAAGAACCTAGGGGTAAGACAGGAAAAAAGACACAGACCTACTAGAGAATGGACTTGAGGATATGGGGAGGGGGAAGTGTAAGCTGTGATAAAGCGAGAGAGAGGCACGGACATATATACACTACCAAATGTAAGGTAGATAGCTAGTGGGAAGCAGCCGCATAGCACAGGGAGATCAGCTCAGTGCTTTGTGACCACCTAGAGGGGTGGGATAGGGAGGATGGGAGGGAGGGAGACTCAAGAGGGAAGAGATATGGGAACGTATGTATACGTATAACTGATTCACTTTGTTATACAGCAGAAACTAACACACCATTGAAAAGCAATTATACTCCAATAAAGATGTAAAAAAAGAAAATGGCACTCAAAGGAGGAGGTGGAAAACATAACTAAGCAGGAACTGATTGGATGGTATGACTATGAGAGATCCTCCTCATTATTCCTACTTTTCTATTTTCTGAAAATTTTAGAATGAGTATTATTTTTTTTTACTTAGAAAAAGATTCTTAACAGTTTTTTGAAAACAAGGAATTAAAATTAGGCATACATAAAAGACTTAGAGTTCAAATCAATGCTTTAGATAATGCCAGGTCCACAATGCCAGATGAATTATGTCCTTAGGTCCTGAGAGAGCACAGATGTGATGATAGGACGAGAGGTGATGGTCCTTAAGGCATGAGAACAAGCAAAGTTGCCAATAGATTATATCTAATGATTTTTAATTTATAAAGCAACTGTACATGCCTAATATTACCTACTATTACCTGCTACATGCTAAGCATTGTGCTAGACCAGGGGTTGGCAAACTATGGCCCGCAGGACAGTTTTAGCTTACTGCTTGTTTTTGTGCTAAGAATGGTAAATTTAATGGTTTGAAAAAAATCAAAAGAAGATTGCATGTCATGTAAAATTTATGTGAAAATCAAACTTCAGTGTCCATAAATAAAGTTTCATTAAAACACATCCACACCCATTTGTTTATATATTGTTTATGGTTGCTTTCATTCAACAGTGGCAGAGTTGGGTAGTTGTGACAGAGGCTTATGACCTGCAAAGCCTAAAATATTTACTATTTGGTCTTTTACAAAAAAAAGAGAAAAAACTCACCAATTGTTAGGCTAGACGTATAACTGATGTTACCTGGTGTTATCTCTAATCCATGACATCTGTGAGCATTTGTATTTCATTACCCTCCAGGTCCTTCCCAGGGAGGTGGGCTGGGTAACCACCATTATCTCCGTGATAAAATGGAAGCTTAGAGCACTTAAGTGACTTGTGCAAGGTTACACAGCTCCTGTGGGACTTATGTTGGCCTTCTGTTCACAAAGCCTACACTTTTTTTAATTTAATTTTTTAAATTGAAGTAGAGTTGATTTACAGTGTTGTGCCAGTCTCTGCTGTACAGTAAAGTGACTCAGTTATACACGTAGAGACATTCTTTTTTATATTCTTTTCCATTATGGTTTATCACAAGATATTGAATACAGTTCCCTCTGCTCTACAGTAGGACCTTGTTGTTTATCCATTCTGTATATAATAGTTTACATCTGCTAATCCCACATTCCCAGTCCTGCCCTCCCTCCTTGGCAAATCTGTTCTCTATGTCTGTGAGTCTGTTTTTGTTTTGTAGATAGGTGCAATATTTTATTTTATTTTTAAAATTTTTTTAAATTCTATTTATTTATTTTTGGCTGCATTGGGTCTTTGTTGCTGTGTGTGGGCTTTCTCTAGTTGCAGCGAGCAGGGGCTACTCTTCATTGCAGCACATGGGTTTCTCATTTCAGTGGCTTCTCTTGTTGTGGAGCATAGGCTCTAGCCACATGGGCTTCAGTAGTTGTAGCATGCAGGCTCAGTAGTTGTGGTTCACGGGTTCTAGAGCACAGGCTCAGTAGTTGTGGCTTAGTTGCTCTGCGGCATGTGGGATCTTCCCGGACCAGGGATCAAACCTGTGTCCCCTGCATTGGCAGGTGGATTCTTAACCACTGCACCGCCAGGGAAGTCCTGTGCCATATTTTAGATTCCACATATAAGTGATATCATATGATATTTGTTTTCCTCTTTCTGACTTACTTCACTTAGTATGATAATCTCTAGTTGCATCCATGTTACTGCAAGTGGCATTAATTCATTCTTTTTTATGGCTGAGTAGTATTCCATTGTATATATGTACCACATCTTCTTTATCCATTCATCTGTTGATGGACATTTAGGTTGTTACCATGTTTTGGCTATTGTGAATAGTGTTGCTATGAACATAGGGGTGCATGTATCTTTTTGAATTATAGTTTTGTCTGGATATATGCCCAGGAGCAGGATTGCTGGATCATATGATAATTCTATTTTTAGTTTTCTGAAGAACCTCCATACTGCTTTCCATAGTGGCTGTACCAGCTTACATTCCCACCAACAGCATAGGAGGTTCCCTTTTCTCCACATCCTCTCCAGCATTTGTTATTTGTAGACTTTTTTTTTTTTTTTTGCCGTATGCGGGCCTCTCACTGTTGTGGCCTCTCCCATTGCGGAGCACAGGCTCCAGACACGCAGGCTCAGCGGCCATGGTTCACGGGCCTAGCCACTCCATGGCATTTGGGATCTTCCTGGACTGGGGCACGAACCCATGTCCCCTGCATCGACAGGCAGACTCTCAACCACTGCGCCACCAGGGAAGCCCCTTGTAGACTTTTTAATGATGGCCATTCTGACCAGTGTGAGGTGGTACCTCATTGTAGTTTTGATTTGCATTTCTCTAATCATTAGTGATGTTGAGCATCTTTTCATGTGCCTACTGGCCATCTGTATATCTTCTTTGGAGAAATGTCTATTAAGGTCTTCTGCCCGTTTTTTGATTGGGTTGCACAAAGCCCACACTTTTTATACCACACTATAGTGCTAGAAGACTAGGAAGATGGCCAGATGTTTCACTTTTTCTTTTTTTTTTTCTAGTGGAGAAAAGAATACTCCAGAAATTGTGTTCTAGTGAGTTTCATTTTCTATTTCAGAAAATATTTTAAATAAATTGCTAAAAGAGTGGCTATAAAAGGAAAAGAAAATATTCACTGAGAATACATTCCTGCGTTGATCATATTTCTTTAGTATAAAACATTTCAGATAATATTTATGTATTAAGGTATAAGAGAAATCAAATTATAAAGAAGGGTTCTTATGTTTGCATACTGCTTTACAGTTTTTTGAAGCACCTTTACATGTACCATTTTATTTGAGACAACTCTGTCAGTTTAGCAAGGCAGTGATTGCGAGGCCCATTCTGCAGATGAAGCTCAGAAAGGTTAAATGGCTTGTCTAAAGTCATAAAAGTAATCAGTGACAGAAGCTAGAGCTTGAAGCCAGGTCTTCTGACTTCCAGATCAGTGTTCAGGACATAATAAAATAGCTAATGCTTACTGCATTCTTAATTT
Organism: Neophocaena asiaeorientalis asiaeorientalis; assembly: GCF_003031525.2. Lineage (NCBI taxonomy): Eukaryota > Metazoa > Chordata > Mammalia > Artiodactyla > Phocoenidae > Neophocaena > Neophocaena asiaeorientalis. The sequence goes on along the minus strand of NW_020185339.1, from coordinate 7,640,951 downwards.
GTGCCAGGAACTGCTCTAAATACTTTACCCATATTAACTTATTTGAGTTTTGCAATGACACTGTGAAATGTTTTCTATTATTACTACTCCCATTTTATCTATGAGAAAACTGAGGCACAGAGTGATCTAGTCACTTGCTCGAGACCACAGTGTATGGTAGGTGGTAGAGCCAGGATTTGGCTTTAGAGCCAGAGGGCTTAACCACTACTCTATTTCCTCCTGGGGCATCTGACACTGTCCTATGATATCACTCTGGACCAATAGCAAACCTGCGTGCTGGATGAAAATGCAGTTAGGTGACTACATGGTCTGCAGCATAACAATACTAAGAGTAGTGATTAAAGGTTTGTAGTATCCTGAATGGGAGTTCCTCCGAGGAAAGGGATTTGTAGTGAAGCCTTACATTGTTCGTTCCTTTTTTGCCTAACATGTTGTATTGCAGGTTACAAATGCAGGAAGTCGATTTACAGGTTGTATTATCTGATTTTAACTAAGTAATCCTCTCAAAATAAGAGGGTTGCCTGAAAGGATCCACACAAAGAAACTGTGTGTGTTGAGCCGTTTATACTGATAGATACGTGTGCATATTTTGCATATTCTAATAATGCAAGCACAATCAATTAATAAGATGATGCCAGGGCCACTACTTGTAATCCTTTGTGAGCTGAAGTGAGATAAAGCAATTGATAATCTAAGCAGATCTATCATAGGTAGTCTCATTGCTGTCTCTAGAACTATAATTAATATTATACAAAATGATAGAAAATCATTAATAATAAAAATAATTTTGGAGTCAAAACAGTTGGTGACCACTGACCTACACACACAAAGTCAAGCTGAACCCTTGGGCAATGAGCTGGATGACTGAGTTCAGTAAATACCAGGAACATTCAGACAGTCACATGTTTGGGGCTTGTTCATATGATCCATACAATTTCTATTGTCCTGTTTGTTTTGCAAGTGTAACACAAGTGTAATTCAGGTATTCTAAGCAACCCCCTAGAAGTTATTTGCAATCATTCTAAGCCAGTGGTTCACAGAGTATGGTCCCAGGACCACCAGCATTAGCATCACCCGGGAACTAGTTAGAAAGGCAAATTTTCAGATCCCACCCCAGATTCACCAAGAGAGAAGCTCTGGGTGTGGCAACAATCTATTGTTAAACAAGCTGTCCAGGTGATTTTGTTTATAATTTGAGAACTGTGTATTGTATGTATCTAGAACAGTTAAATTAGAAATAGTTGGAAGGATAGGGAAGCCTTTCTTAACGCTCAAAGCTAATGAGCATTGGATAAAGGCCACTTAAAGTGAATCTACTTAAATCACAGTTTTACAGTCTTGGTGTTCAAAGTAAGGTCCAGAGACTACCGTATCAGCACTTGTGGGAGCTCGTTAGAAATGCAGAATCCCCCTCCTCCAATCTTAACTGAATCATAACCTGCAGTTTAACAAGACTTTCAGGTGATTCCTATGCACATTAATATTTCAGCAGCTGGGTTACAGGAAATCGTTTTTTATGTTTGATTGGGAATTAACTTCTAAAATGTCGATATTTTGCTTGTCTTTTGGACAAAAATTGTGTGACAGTATGATACAGCCTTCTTCCCCACTTTATGTCTGACTTGTGGTACTATCATAACTTTGTAATCAAAATAATTTGAGGGCTTCATTATTTTCCAAAGGCTTCTTTTAGTCTTTGATAATCAAATCATTCTCTTTTGAAGTGCTTATCAGCATCCCTGCTTATTTTCTCTCAGTACATGCATATCAGGTCTAATGTCTCCCTTTTCCATGGCTTTTATGTGACCCAGCAGTTTTCCAACATTATGTTCACTGACTTTATGAAACATACCTTGTTTTTAAAAAAATTCACAGTCCACTTTCGATTTGCTTTCCATTACATTTGTGGATGTTTACATCCAATATTCAGAGAAGAGCTGCCTGACAAGCTCTTTGACAGGATGGGTGGGGATGGAAGCTAGTGTAAAGCTGAGGATGTTTGGGTGAGGATGAACTGTATAAGCAGCCAGGTCATTAGCTGATTATGTCCATATCATGATAACTATTGCTTTCTCCAGTAACCTCATAACTGGGATGGTGGGATAATGGAAAACCAGATAACAGTGATCTGGATGTTAAGGGTGATTATCTCTGGGCAGTTAAAGTCCGGGTAATTTTTATTTCCTTCTTTGTGCTTATCTGTATTTTCTAAAATTTATGCAATGAATACATGTTATTTTTGCAACCAGAATAACTCTTTTTTAAAAAAATTATGTATACTTGCTACTTTGCAATTTTTTAATATAAATTTATCTATTTATTTATTTATTTTTGGCCGTGTTGAGTCTTCGCTGCTGCCCGTGGGCTTTCTGTAGTTGTGGCGAGTGGGGGCTACTCTTCAATGCGGCGGTGCACGGGCTTCTCATTGTGGTGGCTTCTCTTGTTGCAGAGCAAGGGCTCTAGGTGCATGGGCTTCAGCAGTTGTGGCACCAGGGCTCAGTAGTTGCAGCTTGTGGGCTCTAGAGCACAGGCTCAGTAGTTGTGGCACACGGGCTTAGTTGCTCCGCAGCATGTGGGATCTCCCAAACCAGGGATCGAACCCATGTCCCTTGCATTGGTGGGTGGATTCTAAACCACTGTGCCACCAGGGAAGTCCCAGAAAAACTCTTGTTATTTAAGTTTGAATTGTATACACCCATGTAATCACCACTCCAAACAAGATAGGTAGGAACTATTTCCATCACCCAAAATGTTCCTTTGTGCCCTTTCAGACCAGAAATTACCCTCATATAGCACTCCTCCTGTAATATACACACTGCCTCTAAGGCCGTCTAACCTCTAGAGTGGTTTCAATGTGCTACTCTGGGACAGCACACTATATCCAGGTTTTAGCAATTACACATTTTTGTTGGCCTCAAGCATAGAACTTAAGAATACAGAGGTAGTCAATGCTGCATTCTGTATTTCTTTTCATAAACTCCCCCTTATGTGTTTCTAACTCATACTCTAGGTAGAAAACGAGAAAAAATGTTTTCCTCCCATAATTTCCCCTCCCCCACAGTCATTCCTTTTTCTTTTTCTTCCTGCTTTGAATCAGCTTCATAACTGCCCTGCCATCAGAGGTTTCCGTTATGATGAAAGCTTTGTCCTTGCCAAGGCAGAATTAACTAGAGCCTGCTTGCCAATGTCTAGGAGAGGAAGAGGTGTGTCACACCCCTCTCTCCCATACCAGGCCCCACCAGTGCCCACACCTGCCTCTCAAACATCTCTTTCTTATTGCGCTCATTTATGGTAACAATAAAAACAGTAAAAGGAAGGAGATTAAAAGATGCTAAAGTTCAAAACACGCAAAGGACTTTCATACCAGTTACCTCATTTTGTTGGGCTCCCCTGCAATACCCCTTGAGTTCTGTGGGGAAATACCAGTATTCATTAATTAATTCTTTTGTTTATTCCCACAACACATATTTATATATGTAAGATACTATGTGCCAGGTGAAATACTAGGCACTAAGTAAGAGTGGCAAAAAAGGAATAGTCTCTCACAAAGCTTATTGTCCACTGGGGAAGACAGATGAGTAAATAGGCAGTTATGACTCAGGAGCATATTGAGCAATTTATGTAGAAACATATTGAGCCCAGGCTAATGATGATACTGCGAAGTTGGAAACAACCTGTCTTAACCATAAGTAGATGTTAAATTACTGTGCAGCTGCTTAATGGAATGTTTTGTGGCCATTAAAAGTTATTTTTTTGGAAGATACATTTGAGGATATATATTAATAGGCATGTGTTACTTTTATAATCAGATTTTTAAAACTGTAAGCTAAAAAACACAAGATTGTTACAAGCGTGCTAGGGTCCTAGCCAGCAGCTAGGGATGGTAATAATTTATCTACAACTACACCTTATGTTAAAGTATACTTTCTAAAAAACATTTAAAATGCTCCCTTATAATTTTTCTTTTAATAGGTTGTCTATAGTTACCTTTTTTGTTTTAAAACCTAATATTTAAAGAGTTTAAAAATATATACCTATTCATATATTCATATAGCTGTTTATAGGGCTTTCATATATTATTTCACTTCATCTCAACAATAATCCTGTGAGTTCAGTTGTTTCCCCTTTTTACAGGGGGAAGCCAAGGCTCATTGATGTTGAAGAACTTAACCAACATTAGCAAGTTAGCAGGCGGCAGAGCCAGAACTCCAATCTAGTTTTTTTTTTTAACTCCAAATCCAGAGTTCCCTGCATTTTACATAGGTACCTTACTCATATTATTTACATCCCAGTGGTCCCCAGACATTTCTATTTGAACTAGCTTAATATAACTACTCGAGCTCTTTTTTTTTAAATTAATTAATTAATTTTATTTTTGGATGCATTGGGTCTTCGTTGCGGCACGTAGGATCTTCGTTGTGGCATGCGTGATCCTCTGCTGCAGTGCGGGCTTCTCTCTAGTTGTGGCACATGGGCTCCAGAGCTGGTGGGCTCTGTAGTTGCGGAACACAGGCTGTCTAGTTGTGGCCCGTGTGCTCAGTAGTTGGGGCGCATGGGCTTAGTTGTCCCACAGCATGAGATCTTAGTTCCCTGACCAGGGATCAAACCTGTGTCCCCTGCATTAGAAGGCAGATTATTAACCACTGGACTACCAGGGAAATCCTACTATTCATGCTCTTAAATTTATTTTCATTGTTGCTTTTAAGAACTAATTATTGAAATAATTTCAGATACTTAAGTGCACAATGTAGAACCAACATATCAGTGATCTTTATTTTTTAAAGTATTTTCTTGATTATAATAGTAAAAACTATTTGCGTAGAACTTTTTAAAATGAGTATTATTCTGTCATACCAGTTTTTAAAACTTTTTCCCCCTTAATGTGATGGGTCTGCCGTATAGTTTTTTCAAATTAAATGTTTAAATTTTTATCAATATAATACATGCATGCAGATTGAAATAGCCCAATAGTATGACTAAGCCTATATGAAAAAGGGCAGTCCCTCGTCTATTCCCCCTGGTCCTGATTACCACTTCCCAACAGATAACTTCTTTTATCTAGTATATCCCTTGATAATCTGAAATAACACATGAATACTATTTTCTTCCTTCTTTCTTTCCTTCCTTCCTTCTTCCCTCCCTCCCTTCTCCCTCTTTCTCTCTCTTTTTCTTTCCCTCTCCCTTTCTTTCTTTCTCTTTCTTTCTTTCTTTCTTTTTCTCTTTCTTTCTCTCTCTCTTCCTTCCTTCCTTTTTCTTTCTTTCCTTCCTGCCTCCCTCTTTCTCTCTTTCCCTCCCTTCCTCCCTTCCTTCCTTCCTTTCTCTTTCTTTCTTTCTTTTCTTTCTTTCTTTCTTTCTTTCTTTCTTCTTTCTTTCTTTCTTCTCTTTCCTAGTGATCTAAGTTACTCATGTTATCATCCCTCTTCAGCCTTGAGAACCTCCTTTAGTGTCTCTTTAGTATCTCATTGAGTCCTTAACTCTAAATGGTAAGAACCAATTATATCCCCATTTCAGAGATGGAAAAATTGAGGCACAAAGATTTACTCAAGTTCAATTAGCTAGTATATAGTAGAGCTGGGTATTCACAGAGTCTGGAGATCTTAAAGAGTATGTTATGCTGCAGATGAAAATGTTAAATAACAAATGAAGAAAGTAATTTTCTAGAGTCAGCTAGTAGATAAGGGGGTCAGAGTAAAACCTTGATTCCCAAGTTGTTTTTTCTTTAACTCCATGTCAAAAATGTTCTTCAGATTACTACACAAGATGGCTGTCAGCCCTGAAGTTCATAGTAGACCAGTTAGACACCTCAGGAGCATCTGCTAGGGATCCTGCTCTTCTGACATGGCTGTGATCAATGCATTTGTATGTAAATCTTCAATTCCGTCTGCAACTGTTTTCTTAGAATAGACTTTTAGAAGCTATATTATTGGATTAAAAAGATATGAGGAAATAACATTTTTAAGGATTTTATACAATTTCGTGAACAATTTGTCAGAAAGATTGTTTCAATTTAAACTCACCCATGGAATAGGAACCACACCACTGAAACCACTGGTGCGTGCTCTCTCTCTCTCGTTTTTAATTCACAGGTGGAAAATCGAAGTTTACCTTTTACAAATTTTGCAAAAATTAGAACACTTTTTTGGCACTTATCAGTCATTAGTACTTCTTGTTTTAAAAATATCTTTCATAGTTTTTATAACTAAGAAATTAAAAATAAACCAGAACAAATACTAAAATATTTCTCTGGCTCACAGAAAAGGCTTTCTTCTCAATTGTGTTTATCTAAAGACTTCTAAGGCTTTGCAAACTGAAGTCAAAATAATGCAATGAAATATAAAAACATGAAAATCCTCCAATTCAGCCAACCTCAGGTTTCCCCCTTTTTTTCTAGCAGATTCCAGTGTTTATAGTCTATATTTCTTTTAAAGAATAAATTCCCGTGAAATGTTTCTTACTAAAATAATTACTACCAAGTATCCTGTAAAATTTCTGGACTTCTGACTGCTAATAGTTTATTAGGTAAAACCCAGTGTTTATTGATAAAAAAAATTCTTTGGCAAAGCAGCCACAGGTGGCTTAAGCAAAAGGGAGCAAGTATTCGACTTGAACGAATAAAAATTACCTGAGTAACTTCTGGCAGTTCCATAAATGGTTATTTTTGAATTGTGAAGACCTGACCAGAAGGTCAAGAAACAGCTGGAGGCACTAAAAGGATTTTTCCAGAAGGAGGTCCTTAAGGAAAATATTGTCCATGGGTGAATGCCACTTTTCCAAACAGTGAGCAATCTGAGTCTGGTTAGTAGGATCCAGATTTCCCCCCAGTGACTTGACCTAGTGGTCTCCCACCTCTTAGGAGATCCTGGAGATGTGTATTGTAGGGTGTGTCTTAGGCGTCACCGAGACAAAGCCCCCTTTAGCTCGTCACCCTGGTGACTTCAGCCAGACTCATAAATGCAGCAGGTGTGGCTGCATTTATGAAACTGACCCCCAGAAAAGACTTTTCTTCTTGCTAAAAATACCTTTTCTTGCACTAATCAGCACATGGAGGGTGCTTAGTAAATATAAACAGCATATTATCTTTTTTTTTAATAGATCTTTATTGGAGTATAATTGCTTCACAGTACTGTGTTAGTTTCTGTTGCACAGCAAAGCGAATCAGCCATACGCATACATATGTCCCCGTATCCCCTACCTCTTGTGTCTCCCTCCCACCCTCCTTATCCCACCCCTCTAGGTCATAGCAAAGCACCGAGCCAATCTCCCTGTGCTATGCTGCTGCTTCCCCCCAGCCAACTATTTTACATTCAGTAGTGTATATATGTTGATGCTACTCTCGCTTCGCCCTCCCACCCCATGTCATCAAGTCCATTCTATGTCTACCTCTTTATTCCTGCCCTGCAACTAGGTTCATCAGTACCTTTTTTTTTTTTTTAGATTCCTTATATATGCGTTGGCATACGGTATTTGTTTTTCTCTTTCTGACTGACTTCACTCTGTATGACAGACTCTAGGTCCGTCCACCTCACTACAAATAACTCAATTTCATTCCTTTTTACGGCCGAGTAATATTCCATTGTATATATGTGCCACATCTTCTTCATCCACTCATCTGTCAATGGACACTTAGGTTGGTTCCATGTCGTGGCTGTTGTAAACAGCATATTCTGAAAGGATTTCAAGACACAGAGGGTATCAAGAAAAGTAGCTTGGACTACATTTTTTAAATAGGTGGATAGAGGGCTTCAATGCATTGCTATAAACCAAGTATTTCAGCAGTATTTGCCAGTGGCCTGCCTGGGTTATTGAGAAAGTTCCCTGATAATTGAAAACAGAGGGTTAAGAACTTGAGCTCTGGAATCTGACAGATATGGATTGAATTCCGGTTCCACCACGTAGCAGCAGCAGACTCTTCGGTAAATTGCTCAGTCACTTTGTTTGTTTTGTTCATTCATATAAAATGGGGCCTATAGGTATGAATACCTCACAGAGTCTGTTAAGATCAAATGAGAGAAAGTGTGTAAATGGTTAACATACTGCCTGGCAAGTAGTGGGCTCAGTAAGTGTTTGGTGCAATTATCTCAGCCAAATCTAAATCATTACGTCTGTCAGTCTACATCCATTTATGAAGATTGCTATATGATTACTCAAAACTATAGTCTTCTTAAAAATGGAAGTATAGATGATTTACAATATTGTGTTGGTTTCAGTTGGACAGCAAAGTGATTCAGTTTTATATAATATATTTTCAGATTTTATTTTATTGTCCATTATAGATTATTACAAGATATTGAATATAGTTCCCCATGCTATACAGTGAATCCTTGTTGCTTATCTATTTCATATATAGTAGTGTGTATCTGTTAACCCCATACACCTAACTTATCCCTCCCCTACCCCACTTTCCCCGTTACTCAGCCATAAAAAAGAATGAAATAATGCCATTTGCAGCGACATGGATGGACCTAGAGAATATCATACTAAGTGAAGTAAGTCAAACAGAGAAAGACAACTATTATATGTTATCACTTATATGTAGAATCAGAAAAATAATACAAATGAATCTATTTAAGAAACAGAAACAGACTCACAGACATAGAAAACTATGGTCTTTTAAATACCAAGAGAGACATGGGAGTGACTCAGATGACTTCCTGAGAGAAACGACAGAAATAAATACTTTTTGCTTGTCTCTTTGAAAATAACAAGTCATAAATCTCAGCTTGTGAATCACCATCCTGGAGTCCAAAGTGGTGGACACTCCAAGCTGTAGGACAGAGAAACCTAGCTTAGCAAGAATCAAAGAGGCAGTTTACAAAGCTTCCCTCAGAGTGGGTGGTTCTTGTTTCTTCCCCAGATTATACTGTCACTGACCAACCATGAAGAAAAAGTCCTCAGAGTTTAAAAATGTAACATAATAGTATTAATGATTTAAAAAAGCAGGCAAAAAAAAAAAAAAAAAGCAGGCAACAGCAGCAGAACAAGTTGGTTTGGGTCAAACCGACAGGGATGGATTCCTCAAAAGTCTTGTTCTTTCATTTCATTATTTGGAAATTTTTACATTTTCGCATTCTTTAGTCTTCCTTGCTGTGCCCCTCAGATGGAGGTGAAAGAGCAAGGAATATATGGTAGGAGGGCAAAAGGGGAGAAATCTACCAATGAAATGGAAGGGTCCTTTGGAATGATTCTTGTTTATTTTACACAGGGACTTAAGTAAAGCTGACATATATGTTTCTGATCTCCCTCAAAATACTGAGTCAGATAGGAAGAGTCCTGCCTATCTGTGATTTTTTTTGCTTTGGCTCCAGGTCATTTGTTTTTGACTCATCTAACAGCCCTGACAGAATGAAGGAATAAGAATGAAGACGTGAGAAACTCTCTCTCTTCCCTGCTTAGATATGAGCATGTGGAGTAAATGTAGGTTAGGATGACAGTCAGAGATCTTCAACATTTATGGGCTGTGCAGTGACGCACAGAACTGCAGGCCTAGTTTGAATTTACATGCCCAGACAACCCTAGGTTTACTAAGGCAGTTCCATCTTTTACCTTGAACAGTTGTTACCGAATGAAACTTGGGTCCGCTCGCCCGCTGTGCGGCAAAACCAATTTGCTGACACCTAGTTGTGGTGAAGAAAATATGGCGTTTATTGCAGGCACCAAGCAATGTGTATGGGTGGTTCATTCTCAAAAGACCCCAACTCCCCAATGGCTTTCAGGCAAGGATTTTAAAGACAGTGTTAGGGGCTTCCCTGGTGGCGCAGTGGTTGAGAATCCGCCCGCCAATGCAGGGGACGCGGATTCGTGCCCCAGTCTGGGAAGATCCCACATGCCGCGGAGCGGCTGGGCCCGTGAGCCATGGCCGCTGAGCCTGCGCGTGCGGAGCCTGTGCTCCGCAACGGGAGAGGTCACAACAGTGAGAGGCCCGCATACCGCAAAAAAAAAAAAAAAAAATACAGTGTTAGGAGAAAGGGTCATAGGATGCATGACGAGCTTGTGCGTGGACCTTCTTCTGATTGGTTGGTGGTGGGGTCATACGGTGATGTTTTGAGAATCTCCACCTCCAACCATTCTGGAGTCTATGTGCTTGCGGTCAGCTTATAGTCATCATCCTCTACCAGGTGGGGGGAGAGGAGGTTCTTAGTTTCTGTAGAGCAACTCAAAGATATGTATCAGGTTGTCATCTATATCCCTTTAGGAGGAACTAGGCGTCCTGTGACTCTTGTCTTGATCGTTAACTGCTTGAGCCTGCTCTTTGGAACTCAGGGAAGACCTAGGATACTAGAGCCCTTTTTCTTTTCTACAAATAAGAGACAGAGGGCCCAGAGGGACTTTTGTACCCAAGAAGTTCCCACAGGCTCCTGCTCGGTCTCAATCCCTCCCTTTTTTTTGATACTCCTCAATCTTGAGGGGGAACAGGTACAGGACAGGAAAGGAAATAAAGTTTTGGATAGAGAGGTTAATCATAAAATTGGCAGAGGAACTAGTTTTTAGGGAGACTCAGTTTCACAGTAACTGTGAAGTTGGGGAGAGAAATCTTAAATATGCATAAAACAAATTGCAAGTACCATGTTGGGGTGCAGTGTAGCCTAGTGGTTACCAGCGTGGACTCTAGAGTCAGACTTCCAGGGTTCAAATCCAGTTACTGGTTGTATAGCTTTTGGCAAACTATTCAACATCTTAGTGCCTCTGTTTTCTCATCTGTAAAATGGGGATGATAAGATTATTTACCTCTTAGAATTGTTGTGAAGATGGAATGAATTAATACATGTAAAGCACTTAGAATAGATTAGATCTTTGATAATCTGACATATGTACTTGGCATATATTATTTCTGAAGTCTTCATAGCAACCCTCTAAGTAGGTATTATGAACTCCATTTTACAGATGGAAACTACTAACCTTTGGGGTCTGAAAGACCTTGATTTGAATTCTACCTCTGAGATGTTTGGCCTCGTCGAGATATTTAAAAATAACTGAGCTGGGGCTTCCCTGGTGGCGCAGTGGTTGAGAGTCCGCCTGCCGATGCAGGGGACACGGGTTCATGCCCCGGTCTGGGAAGATCCCACATGCCGCGGAGCGGCTGGGCCCGTGAGCCATGGCCACTGAGCCTGTGCGTCCGGAGCCTGCGTGTCCGGAGCCTGTGCTCCGCAATGGGAGAGGCCACAACAGTGAGAGGCCCGCGTACCACACACACACACACACACACACAAAACTGAGCTGATAGTCAGGGAATAATGCCTACCTCCCAGTATTCTGCTGTAATTGCATGAGTTGACCAACATAAAGCACTTTGCACCATGCCTGGCAAATGTTAGCAAGCTTGCTGCATTGCCCATCTCTAGAAAATATTGTTCCTATTATATTTTATGTAAATGGGATCCCAATTTCATTTCCAATACAGAAATCCTTACTTAATCATATTCAACCTCTTTTGAATAGTTTTTAGTGAAAAAAAACTCATTACTTCACTAAGCGGCCTATTATTTTTTGAGGACTTTTAATTGTTAGGAGGTTCTTTATTGTGCTGAACTGAAATCTGTCTTTATAGATTTCATGAAGCCACTGAGCCTAGTTCTGCCCTTTTGGGTGGCACAGAATGAGTCTAGTATTGGATCTTCACAGTCCTTACATGGGTGGGGAGGGGAAGGCATGGGCCAAGGATATCTCTGCATAGATTTCAGGGCTCTGTGAACTTAGGTGGGAAAAAAAATGACATCTTTATTTTCACTTATCTGTAACCAAATTTAGATGTCCTTCAATTATGTACGGAGGCAACAAACCTCAGTAGTTCTTAACAGTCTCCATGACTTTGTCGACAACAGAAATCACACATATCTTCATATGACATTCCAGTTGTTCCAGAAATCTTGAAATGTCATTGACAGCATAACTTTGCAATTTCAGAGGTTATTAAGCCTGTTGCTACTTCTTGTTATTTATTGTGCTAATAAAAAAAATCATATACATTGCTGTATTGCATACTTGTTTTATTTATTTATTTAATTTATTTTTTTTTGTGGTACGTGGGCCTCTCACTGTTGTGGCCTCTCCCGTTGCGGAGCCCAGGCTCCGGACGCACAGGCCCAGCGGCCATGGCTTACGGGCCTAGCCGCTCCGCAGCATGTGGGATCTTCACAGACCGGGGCACGAACCCGTGTCCCCTGCATCAGCAGGTGGACCCTCAACCACTGTGCCACCAGGGAAGCCCTGTTTGTTTGTTTTTCGGCATGCAGATCTTTGTTCCCCGAACCCGTGCCCCCTGCAGTGGAAGTATGGAGTCTTAACCACTGGACTGCCAGGGAAGTCCCACAAACTTGTTTTAAAAAATATTTTGTTGGGCTTCCCTGGTGGCGCAGTGGTTGAGACTCCGCCTGCCGATGTAGGGGACACGGGTTCGTGCCCCGGTCTGGGAAGATCCCACATGCTGCGGAGTGGCTGGGCCCATGAGCCATGGCCACTGAGCCTGCACGTCCGGAGCCTGTGCTCCTCAACTGGAGAGGCCACAACAGTGAGAGGCCCAAGTACCGCAAAAAAAAAAAAGATAAATTTTGTTGATTGTATTTCAATATAATTGGTTTCCTTGTAATCCTATGTGTTATAGTTTGTGCATTTAAAAGTATTGTTCTAAGAAAGCATTCATAAGCTTCACTGGACCACCAAAGAGCATTAAATGTTTAGAAACTCTGGTCTAATTGCTTGTGGATGCGTCAGGTCTTCAAATATTAAAAAACAGCTCTGTTTCCCCAAGCTTTCTCTTTTCCAGACTCAAAGTTCCTAGTATCCTATTTCAGGACAAGTCCTCAGGAAGCTGCAGCCTGGGAGGGGCCAGCACGGGAAATGAGATCCTCCCACTGGAGAGATGGAGCCTGCGACACAGGAGCAGAGCCAGCTGCCTATGCAGGTACCAATACTATTCTATGCAGAGCACAGGCAGTAGAGAGAAGGCCAACGGAAAATGGCTGGTATTTCAAGAAAGCACTTCATATGTCTGGGTGCGTTGTGGAGGGTGAAGGTAGTAGTAACACAAAATAGCAGAGGACACTGCTCAGAGGGGAATGGAAAAAACATTCATCAGGCATCACGCTGGATGATTTACAGACATTATTGGATTTATTTTCATAGCAAACCAGTATGGTGGATATTAACATGACTTGGGAAAGTCAGTTAGCTGGTGAGCATGTTCTGGGGTATGGTGGGAGGATTTCAGCTGTTTGGGGGTGGGAGTGGGGTTGGCAAGAGGCAAGCAAGACGTTAGTTCTAAAGTGACTTGTGGAATTCGGCAAGACCTTAGTTCTAAAGTGACTTGGCGGAATTAGGCAAGGTGCCAAGAAGCACTCAAGCACAGCAAACAAAACAGAAACCACTGATCAGAACTGGTACTCAAAATGGCACCTGGAGGCTTCCCTGGTGGCGCAGTGGTTGAGAGTCTGCCTGCTGATGCAGGGGACGCGGGTTCGTGCCCCGGTCCGGGAAGATCCCACGTGCCGCGGAGTGGCTGGGCACGTGGGCCATGGCCACTGAGCCTGTGTGTCCGGAGCCTGTGCTCCGCAACGGGAGAGGCCCGCATACCAAAACAAACAAACAAAAAAAAGTGGCACCTGGGTTTCTAGAACAAAGAGAAATGTACACTGACCCTTTCACCTCTGTGCCTTTGCTTATGGCCTTCCTTCTGGCTGATTCCTCTATGACACCCAAACTCCAGGCTTTTCTGCCTTAGATAGACCAAATCCCTGTCAACTGATCATCTGTCTTCAGGGACCTCATTCAACGTATAACACCCTTTCTTGCCGTTCACTTATTGCCCCCTCTCAACCTGGAGTAACTTAATAAAGAATCAAAGCGTTCTTCTTCAACTGAGGTTGCCAGTTTACCTTCAAGATCACAACTAAATGACTAGTGAGAGTGCCAATGAGTGTGTTTCTAAATCAGTCATTATTCATTTCAAGAAAAATGCCATACTGATATTTTAAATAGTCAATGAAGTTTTTTAAAAGGATGAATGTTTTCATCAGGTACTTTTCCCTCAAGGATTTTGAAACCTACCTGTGGAAGCTATTGTTTAAAAAACATAATATTATCCTTTATGCAAAAGATTTATTGGATGAACATCAATGAGTCTGAAAGGGTGTATAAGAGATAGGTTTAATCCTATTATTGGTGTTTGGATGCACCATAATGATGACAATTCATTTCAATTCAAGAAGCATTTACTGAGCAAATGCTATTAACAGAAGGTACTCACTGTGCGAGATCAATCAGATATGTGCTCTGCCTTTGAAATGCTTTTTATTTAATGGCAGAGACAAACATAATAAAGAAATGCTTATGGAGGCTTAGTGTTAAATAACAATACCTTCTTTCTAGCTAGAAATAAGTTTTGGAGGATAGGCATTGTTTTTTTCTCCCCCCCATTTCCTTCCTCCTTCCTTTTCTTAACTTTTTTTTTTTTTTTGGCTGCACTGGTGTGGCTTGTGGGATCTTAGTTCCCCGGGACAGGGATTGAACCCAGGCCACGGCAGTGAAAGTGCCGAGTCCTACCCACTGGGCCGCCAGGGAATTCCCATCCTTCCTTTCATTAACTTTTAAAACCACTCATGGCATCTAATATACACACTTCCTATAAGAGATTTCTAATGAATTTCAGGTGGATATGTCGAACTCAAGTATTTTCATTAAACGTTTCAAGATGGTAGGCCTTGATTATTAGACACCCTATGGTGTGTGTCTACATGAATGCTGTGAGAGTAATTCTTTTTGCAAATTACTAATTGATTTGTTTATTCAAACTAAAAGGTTTTCCTTTGCACAATCTCTTGGATTTTACCTTTAGAGACACTGTGAGTGTTCCAAGTCAGGTTGGTTCTCTGAGCCTTAGTTTGTTTGTAAATGATATTGCTGGGCTAAATGATGTCTAGGATCTGAGACCAACTCTAACATTTCTGTACTTCACTGGCACTTATCAAGAGAGGTCCACTTTATTTATATAGCCAGTCACTCAGGTTCAAAATGGTCATTCAGTTCTATAATGGAAGCAACATCCATGTGAGGAAAATGTCAAGATGTTTTAGGTAGAACATTATTATAACATGGCTTAGTGTTAGGAAACGTATGTGTGTATGTATGTGTCATTGGTTGAACCAAAGTCTGAAAAATGCTCACATAAAATAAACGCCCTAAGTTTGTTAGCTGATTATGCAGGTAAGTGTCTTTTTACATAGTACCAAAAAGATTTTTCTTGAATTAAAATTAATTCTCTGGCCTATATTAGCATATGAACTTTCAACCACATAAATGAAAATTTTTCATGTATATTTTTCCACATGAGAGATGAAAAGAGTTCCTTAATACTGACTCAGCCATAGCTTTCATCTTCATAATATTTTAAAATACATTCTTCAAATGTAAATTACAAACAGTTTGAAAACTGACGGTTCTTTCTTAAAAAGTAATTTCTTTGAATTAAAATGTGTATTTTGGAATAAAATGGAATATATACTGCACACTTAAAGAGATTTCTTCTTGAGGTTTGAAGAGCTTTACAAGTGTGAGATAATGTGCAAGGCCATTAACTCTTATTTATGACAATCCTATAAGGAAAGGTAAGAAAAAGTCTTCAGGATACTTTCTTTTTAAAAAAATAAAGTTCTTTGATCATTGATATTGAGAGTTTCAATTAAGTGCCATATATTTTGGTCATACCTTAACCTTTCTTGTAATGCGAGTAAATCCTAGACGAACACATAGGCAAAGGCAATGAACGTAGCCTGGTTGAGATGTGTAATAGTGACGAGGGAGCAATAAGATGTGAAGCCAGCTGGGGGAGGAAATACTCAGGCAACTGCAGCCTTCCTCACTCCCACCTGAAGTTCACCTAAGACCTTTTTACCTCTTATCCAAGACAATCCTGATCCCTATGACAACACACCTCCAACCACCAGGTGCTTAAGGGCTAACTACTGTGCCTCTTAAAAAGGGGGTGTTTGCGCTTCCCTGGTGGCGCAGTGGTTGAGAGTCCGCCTGCCGATGCAGGGGACACGGGTTCGTGTGCCGGTCCGGGAGGATCCCACATGCCGCGGAGCGGCTGGGCCCGTGAGCCATGGCCGCTGAGCCTGCGCATCCGGAGCCTGTGCTCCGCAACGGGAGAGGCCACAACAGTGAGAGGCCCGCGTACCACACACACAAAAAAAGAGGTGTTTGAAGCTGCAAAATACATAAGTGGAATGATGACAAGAAAGTGTAATCTACTGAGGTGGGAACATGCCCTAGGCATTATAAAAACTTAACAAGCTATAATCTCCAGCAGAACGATTCTTTAAGTCTTACACACTTTTGTACCATTTTGCCCCTTGTTTACCCAGGCACCCACCAGGGGAAAGAACAACAAAAAAATTGAACTTTTGTTCAAATAATACTAATACTCAGTCATCATTAGTAGAAATAATAGCTCTAAAATATCAGCGTGATGTTAGATATTCCAAAGCTACTTGCAAATGCAGCGTGAATATCAAACTTTCTCAAAATTTGGAGTCCTAGCGCTAACTACATTTATTGTCAATTGAAGTAGATAAAAAATAGCACCAGAAATCTCCCCTTTGTAGGTCAGTGTTCACTGCTGAGTGTGCTGTAATTATGTACACTAAATGAGCTACAGCTTGAGCTAATAATACCATACTGAGTACTAGAAAGCTGTAATTATACAACAACATAATGTATGCTTGGCAAGATTTTCAGTATTCGGTAATCTACTGTCAAATAGCATATGGCAGAGTTAAAAGTCCAACTTGGGGGTTAGAAGAATTGGTTTAGACTGAACTAATTTGTGGCATTGTGGCCCAAGCAGAATAAGTCATATGCCTGTTAGACAAATCCAATGATAATGAATACATCTAGAAATAGTGCAAAGTCATATAATCACGTGACTTTAAAACACAAAGCATTTCCAAGATTGAACACCTGCTACATACCTATGCACTGTACTGGGTGCAGGAGATTTAAAACAAAACAAAACAAAACAGGAGAGGAAGAAAGAATTCCTGACTGCTAATTGCTCATAATTATGACATAGGGTGAATTCGGGTTTTCATAGAGATATGTACAAAGTATAATGAATTAACAATGTTATTGACAGCTCTGCTGTCTTTAATGATGACCTACATTAAATCACTACTCTATTGCTTTGTTTGAAAATGTTTCCTTTAAATCTCATGTTCTTCTTATATTTTTTAATAGAATTACACAGGAGAGCCTTCATAAAGATGTTTTTGTTATGATTTTCTCCCTCCTTGCTGAGCCATCATATTTTACTTTGAGTCCTGCCTACTTTACTAAGGACAGCTAAGATTATCCCACTGTTACAAATTTGTCCTTCCATCTGTCCCACGTAATAGATACAGAGAAATCTGTTCTCTTTAATACAGTTAATGTAGTGTTTCTTCTGTATACCTTACCTCTGAGATCCATTTAGCTTACAAAAAGCTTTATGTAGAAATCTATTTGATGGTATTTAAAGTACATATGCTTATATGTAATAAAAGTATTTTATTTTATTCTGGTAGAAATTACTCATTGGCCAAGTGATTCCTTGGGCTTTGTAGGTGGTAAAGAAATTTTCAGTCCGATTGATTTGATCATTTTCAGGAACTTGCTTTAAAGACATTTAGATTTCTTGTGACTATTTTGGGAAATTTCCAGCTTCTACAGTTGTGTGTTTGCATGGAAACCTGTCCAAGTTTATTATGACGAAGCATAATTTTATTTTGTACATGTTGTTCAATTCAGGGAAAGGTGTGTACGTTTTGATGCAACTAATCTCCTGAAGCTCTTATTAAGCAATAAACTTGGATCATCAGGCAAAAATGATCACTTTGACTTAGCCACTTTTGATAGGTCATCACTTAGGAAACTATTCAAGAGGTTTTTTCCTCTTCTAATTCATGTGCATAAATTTTCTTCCCATTGTGAGTACTGGTGAGAATGTTCAGAGGTTATTAAGTATGACTACTCAAAGAAAGCCATAGATTACTGCACTGCTTGCTGAGATAAAGCCATACAAGTGGTTGTACACTTTTGTAACATAATACATTCCTGAAATTCATAATTATATGACAAAAAGGACATATGAATTAGGAAGTTAACAGTAATTATAGGTATTTATTAGGCAGAATTGAATAAGCTGATTGTTGAAATGCAAAGCAGATTTACCTGTGCCATTAAACTAAACCGGCTAATTATTGCAGTGTGATCCACAAGTGTTCTCTTCACTGTTTCTCTTGCTATTGATAAGTCACGGGATTATTGGTTTCTCCCTATCTACTTCAGAGGAAGCACACAATTCGTTTTTCTTTTTTATCCTTTTCCTTCCTTCCTTCCTCCCTTCTGCCTTTCCTTCTCTCCTTCCTCCTCTCTTTCTTTCTTTTCGGATAAGATAATCCCAACTGAATCAACAGAAAGGCTTAGAGCTCATAAGAGAATTCAGTAAGAATGCCAGATACAACAAGATCTGCTCACAGAAATCAGTAGTGTTCCTCTGCATCAGCAATAGTCAACTAAAAATAGAACAGATTCTGTGATGTCATTCATAATGCCATTCAAAACTATCAACTGAATTTAACCAAATAAACAATGTACAAGATCTCTATGGAGAAAAGTTTTAAGGGTACAAATGCCTAAATAAATGGAGTGTTATACCACACTCATGAAATGGAAGGCAACAGTGTAAAGATGTCAATTCTCTAAAATTAATCAATAAATTCAATCCCAATTAAAATTCCAGTAGAACTTAAAAAAATGAATTAAACATATTTATTCTAACATGTGTAAGATGACTAAATATATTATGAATAATTAAAGCAATCTTGAAAAAGGGCAGTGAAAGGGGGGAACCTCACTGCCAGGTATCAGACAACTGATACATGCATGTAGAGAAAGAACTGATAAATTATTTAATAGATTAGGGAAATATGTTATGGAGAAAAGTAATGCTGGATTCTTAGCCTATACCAGTGTTTCTCAACCAGTTTTTTCATTACTATCCTTTGAAGAAAAAATTTTAGGTATAATTTTTTCCTAATTTTCCTCCTTTCCCAATAAAATTTTAATACCCTGGATATAGAATATATCTGTTTATGGCCCTTGAAGGGCTATAAACAATTGTACTATCCAAGGGTTTTTTTACCCCCTAAGAACCAATTTCACTTTCTTAGGAGTGCCATTACCCCCACTGAGAATGCACGTTTATACCATATACAAGGGTGAAATCCAGTTGGATTAAAGTCTTAAATGGAAAAAGCAAATCTAAAAAGGCTAATGGAAAAGGAGAAAGAAACATGTAGATTATTCTTCTAGCTTTGGGGTGTGGAGGAACTTCTTAAACCAACACTCAGAAACACAAACTCTAAGATTAAAAAAAGAAATGGATGGAAAATACATTAAAATTAAAAACTCTTTTTTAAAAGATATAATAGGCAAAGTTCATATACAGATCAAAAATTGGAAAACGATGTTTGAAACAACCAGAGGAATGGCCAAGATGGCAGAGTAGGAAGACTCGAGCTCACCTCCTCCCATGGGCAAACCAAAATTACAGCTCTTTACAGAGCAACTATTGATTACAATTGCAGAGGTTCTCCCCAAGGAGTGAGAGGTCTGAGTCCCACATTGGGCTCCCCATTTTGGAGGGTCCTGCACCAGGAAGATGGGCCCCTAGAGCATTTGGATTTGAAGGCCAGTGGGGCTTACTTTCAGGAGAACCTGAGGGCTATCAGCTAGGACTTCCACTTCTACTGTGGCTAGGACTTCCACCACAATCAGATAAAGAAAAGAAATAAAAGGAATTCAGATTGGAAAGGAAGAATTAAAACTGTCACTGTTTGCAGACAACTACATGTAGTATTCTACATGTAATACTACATGTAGAAAATCCTAAAGAAACCACCAAAAACCTACTAGAACTCATCAATGAACTTGGTAAAGTTGCAGAATACAAAATTAATACACAGAAACCCAATGCATTTCTATACATCAACAGTTAACTATCAGAAAAAGAAAGTAAGAAAACAATCCCATTTATAATTACATCAAAAAGAAAAAAATACCTAGAAATAAATCTGAGGAGGTAAAGACTGATACTCAGGAAACTACAAGGTACTGATGAAAGAAGTTGAAAGGGCACAAACAGATGGAAAGATATAATGTGCTCATGGATTGGAAGAATTAATATTGCTAAAATGACCATACTACCCAAGGCAATCTACAGATTCAATGCAATCCCTATTAAATATCAATGGAATTTTTTCAAATGAATTTATTTATTTACTTTTGGCTGCACTGGGCCATTGTTGCTATGCACGGGCTTTCTCTAGTTGCGGTGAGCAGGGGCTACTCTTCATTGCGGTGCACGGGCTTTCAGTGGCATTTTAATTTTATTTGTTTATTTTTTTTGCGATACATGGGCCTCTCACTGTTGTGGCCTCTCCCGTTGCGGAGCACAGGCTCCAGACGCACAGGCTCAGCGGCCATGGCTCACGGACCCAGCTGCTCCGCGGCATGTGGGATCTTCCCGGACCGGGGCACCAATCCACGTCCCCTGCGTCAGCAGGCAGACTCTCAACCACTGCGCCAGCAGGGAAGCCCATCAATGGCATTTTTAAACACAAAAGACCTTGAATAACCAAAACAGTTTTGAGAAAGATGAACAAAATGGAGGTATCATACTCCCCAATTTCAAACTTACTGCAAAGCTACAGTAATCAAACCAGTATGGTACTGGCACAAAAACAGACACATAGATCAATGGAACAAACCAGAGAGCCCAGAAATGAACCCACTCTTATATGGGCAATTAATCTACAACAAAAGAGACAAGAATATACAATGGGGAAAAGACAGCTTCTTCAATGAATCATGTTGGGAAAACTGGACAGCTATATGCAAAAGAACCAAACTGGACTACTTTCTTATACCACGCACAAAAATAAGTTCGAAATGGTTTAAAGACTTAAATGTAAGACCTGAAACCGTAAAACTTGTAGAAGAAAACATAAGCAGTACACTCTTTGACATCTATCTTAGTAATTTTCTTTCTTTTTTTTTTTGATATGTCTCCTCAGGCAAGGGAAACAAAAGCAAGATAAACAAATGGGACTATATCAAACTAAAAAGCTTTTGTACAGCAAAGGAAGCTATCAACAAAACAAAAAGGCCACCTACTGAATGGCAGAAGGGTGTATTTTGCTTATATAGTAGGATGGGTCCTTATGATGGAGAGGGGAATAAGGGTGGGAATCAAGGATGAAGGAGGAAAATTAAACAAAAGCAAATAAGAGAGGGCCCTTGCAAAGACTGATGATGGTAGCAATGTCATGAGTATCTCAGCTTTCCCCACCTGAAATCCAAAACCCAAAACAACACAGTATAGATTACATTTTACCACATTCCAGCAAATAACCTGAAATGGTCTGAGACTTGTGAACACTAATTCCAACCAAGTTGTGGTGACAGGCCTTGCCTGAGCCCAACTCCCAATTTGCCTTCTGTGTTCTATATCCAAGGATATATATTGCTTATATATTCTAATGGGTCCCTACAATGGAGAGGGAAATGGAGGTGGGAATCAAGAATGAAGAAGATAAAAGAAAACAAAACCAAATAAGAGGGAACCCTTGCCCAGACTGATGTTGGCAGCATGCCACGAGTAAATCAATTCTCTGTACCTTAGGTTCAAAACCCAAAACAACAAAATATAGATTTTATCACATTACAGCAAACAACTTGTAGTGGTCTGAGACTTGTGAACTCTGATGCCAACTCCAACTTGAATTGTTTTCATTCTTTTTTTGATCCTTGAGCTCTGTTGTCTCTTTCCTATGTCACCTCTTCCATTAGAACTAGTCATTTGACTTTCTGCTCTCTCTAAAGGACTTTCTATCAAACGTGTCCCTCATCTTTACAAATTTCTTATTACCTTAGAATAGGGTCATTCTGGTCTTTAAGGGCCCAACAACTCTGCCTCAGCCCACTTGGCTAGCATAGTGGCCAGGCTTATCAGGACCCCCAGGCAGTACCACTCAGTGTATGGAAAGTGTCTCGGGTAAGCAGGGGCCTCAGAACTCACTGGGGGTACCAAAGTCTCTCATGAATATTGTGAGCAACTCTTTCTGCCTAAGGCAGTGGTTGTGGCTGGTGGTGGGAAGCAATTGTAATGGGGGAGATAGAGGATGAAGGGGTCGGGAGAGAAGGATAAAATGAGAGAGGAGAGCAAGAGGTGACTACGAAAGAATGCACAGTTTGCTTCCCATTCCAGTTTATCAGATTCAGCATGTGATATGTTAATTTAAGAGTAAGTGTGTGTTGGGATAGGAAGGCAGCCACACTTGAGTGACCCCAGGGCATCAGACAGGAAATAAGAGAATCTGACTTTAGCTCTCTTTGAGTTAGATATCTGAGTGGTAGATGCATGGGCTGTGGAATGCTGAAAGGGAAGGTTCTTCCCTCATTTCACAACTACAAACAAATGAAAAGATTTAAAACATTAGAAATTTGATAGTTTATACAAGAGATCCTGCCAATTTCACATACCAGCTACTGACAATGTGGTTATTTGTTGTTTGATATTAAACTTGTTCCTATTATTCTGTGCCAAGAGCATTTGCAAGGTCTGATCAATAAAAGGAGGAATAAATATTTTTATGTATACCACACACCAAATAAAGTGGTATCCTCGTATATTCAATGATTTGAACGATATAGAAGTTTATTTCTCTCTCACATAATAGTTCAGGCATGAGCAGTACAGGGCTGTTACGATGACTGCATTGTCAGGTCCTAGGCTTCTTTTAGCTGTTTTCTCAACCATATCTAGAGGGTGAGCTTTGTCTTTAAGAGCAGAGATGGTGCATCATCATCACCATATCCCTGACACCGGAGATGGAGGAAAGAATGTTCTCTCCTCCCCTTTCCTGGCACAAACTGGGAATCACGCTCAACAGTTAGCTCACATCCTAATGGCCAAAATTTTATTACATGACTACACACCTAGTTGCAAAGGAATCTGGGAAATGTAGTTTTTATGGGGTTGTCTGTGCCAACCTAAGATTTTTCTTACTCTCGACAAAGAGAAAAATACATTTTGGATGACAACTGCCAGTCTTAGCCATGGTAGAATATTCATAAAAAATTTGATCTGAGATCTTTTTGTCAAGGGGAGGGCAATGATAAGAGCTTACTCTTTCAATGATGAAGGCTATGAAGAGTTCAGTTCAAATAATGTAAATATCAGACGTGATCCCTGTCCTTGAGGAACTTATAGCCTCACGGAGGGACACAAGAATATATACCAATTATTTCAATACAAAATAAGATTTTTTAAAATTTTTATTTATTTATTTTTGGCTGCGTTGGGTCTTCGTTGCTGCACGCGGGCTTTCTCTAGGTGCAGCAAGCAGGGGCTACCCTTCCTTATGGTGCGCGGGCTTCTCATTGCAGTGGCTTCTCTTTGTTGCGGAGCATGGGCTCTAGGCGTGTGGGCTTCAGTAGTTGTGGCTGGCGGGCTTCAGTAGTTGTGTCTCGCGGGCTCTAGAGCACAGGCTCAGTAGTTGTGGCACACGGGCTTAGTTGCTCTGCGGTATGTGGGATCTTCCGAGACCAGGGCTTGAACCCATGTCCCCTGCACTGGCAGGCAGATTCTTAACCACTGTGCCACCAGGGAAGTCCCCAAAATAAGATTTTAAATTAAGCATACACAAAATGCCATGCATAAACAAGAATGGAGAACTGATCCAGATATGAGCTCTTTGAAGATGCCCATGCTAAACACCAAGGATGAACCAAGTCTCAAAGAAATAAGCCTATAAAGAGCTATAGAAATTAAATGTTAAAAGAATTTTTCAACAAAAATTGTTTGTAAACTAATAACTGTAGTTTACTTCCTTCAGTGGAGTGATAATATTACCAGTAGGCCTGGCAATATTCTCAGTGACATCTTTGGCGGGTCAGCAGCTCCCCAAAGCTACAGCACATTCCAGTTTTGCTACTCCTGGTGCCACAGCGCTTCAGGAGCTGGCCCCGGTAACACTGGCCTCTGTCCTTTGAAGCAGGAATAGTTAAGTGTCTCTTTACTTGGTTAGACCCTCAGTAAGTAAAACCTCACTTAGGACAAGAATCGAATGTCACCCCGGTTTCACTGGCTCTCGCTCTCGCCTGCTAATACAGGATCTCAGTGTTCTGAGATCTGCAAAGGGCCCTCCCCAGCCCAAGTATTTATGAAGGTCCCCAGGGTGTCTCTCCCACATGTTCCTCAAACAAGGCTCGTCAGTTAACCTACAGCAAAGGTCATTTTGTTTCCATCCTCTTACCCCAATCCTTCTCCACTGAGCATGTCAACCTCATTCTCTAGATAGAACTGGTCTGCAAGACACTGCAGTCACTTCTGTGGCTGTGCTTGCTGGGCATTCCTGCCTCCTCACAGTTGATGCATCCAGTACAGGGAAGCCCTGGCCATGCCAACAGCGTGTGGAATTCTCCCTTTCTTCTTTTAGGAGCCTACCAATACAGGGCAGTTATCTCACGTTATCTTTGTGAACGAAACGTTTTCACTTAGAGTTACTCTCTGCTAGCCATTCCCACACCCTGGGTGGAATGTGAGTCTGTGGGGCCTTATCTGATGGCAAAGACACCACATAATACTCAAAATTGCCCCCCCCCCCACAGCTTTGATGTCTCTTCCCTTTCTCAGGGAGTGCTTCTCTCTAGAGGGCTCCCCCTTCACTCTTGCAAATTCTTGAAGCCGCACCCCTGTGGTTCACCAGAAGAGCCCTGAGATGTCTGAGTTCCATTTGGCTTCAAAGTGGGACATCTTCCAACACCAAGTTAAGGAAGGACAAGGTACATATTATATTACACGCCTCATTTTTTTTTTTTTTTTTTTTTTTTGCGGTACACGGGCCTCTCACTGTTGTGGCCTCTCCCTTTGCGGAGCACAGGCTCCGGACGCACAGGCTCAGCGGCCATGGCTCAGGGGCCTAACCGCTCTGCGGCATGTGGAATCCTCCCAGACTGGGGCACGAACCCGTGTTCCCTGCATCGGCCCACGGACTCTCAACCACTGCACCACCAGGGAAGCTCGCACTCCTCATTTTTTGACATCACCTCTGAGGCACAACTCCTCCCTCCTAACCTAGCTGTAAATTACAAGTTTCATTAGAAACCCCGAAGCCCATCTCTTTGCTATTTGAGCACAGAATGGTTGTCCAGAAGAGGAACACTTAGTGCAATAAAGATTTAAGAAATTCCTTCTGATGTGTTCTCCCTTTTCCGTAATCTGGTTGCCTTCCCTGTGGACAGCCCCTTTGCCATTCTAACCATAGGAAAGCGCAAGCGCGTGCGCACGCGTGTGGCAAAAGAGAAGGATGTGATATGTGGACAGTTCGTGTCGGATAAGAAAGGGAAATAGAAAGCCTCTCCTGTATTGGGTGAGAAGAAAAAAAGGAAGCAAAGTTTACACCATTAAATGGGAGTGTCCAGGCATAATAAGAAAACAAATAGTTGGCTTAGGTGAGCCTATAAAGGCCAGGGAGGCATGACACAAGCATATTTCAAAATCCTTTTTTTTATGCTAATGGACCCTTTGGGTGGGTGGTGCTGACTTAGCTCCCCACTGAGATGATTACCTGCTGTCTTTGTAGGCAAAGCCGTAGGTATCTGGCTCTTGACAGCAGCCTGACACTGACACTGATCTGAATGATACAGAAGTTAGAGTAATCTGCATTGCTTTAACAACATGAATTCATGACTTTCACTGGTGGCATAATTCATGCTGGCAAATAAAAATTACTTTACTTAGGTGATTTGAAAAGTGAGTTATCCAGAGAGCATCGGCTCTAACTCCCAGGGGTAGCCCATTATCATTGTGCCAAATGGCAACAGATGCCAGCCATAAATTATAAACAGTGACTGTGCAATCAGCTGTGAGCTCTCAGAGCCCAGCATCTGTGGGCATTTAACCACTAGCACTTCTGCCACATCTTCCTTCCAAGGCGATATTCCATGCTTCGCTTAGCTGATCAGGACAACGAGGACCCTTAGCTGGAAAAGAAGTAAATAATGATTTAAATTGTTGGTTTGCCTCATTCCTGGTGAGGAAGAAAAGCACCGTATTAATGATTTCAGCATTTAGAGCTGAATACATAATTCCCTTCATGGCAACAATGCATGAAAGCAGCTTTACCTGTTTTGAAGCTTTGCTTCCCCACCTCTCTCCCCCACCCCTGAGGATTATGAAGGACTGTGCTGGATGCTTTACCAGATGGGGGAATCTGAATCTTTTAAATCAGCAGAAGAGATAATGGTCTCTGAATTTCATCACCCATCTATATTCCTCAAATAGAATTAGAGCTGCTTCCTGTAGAAAAATGTTTACTGGATGGAAATTTTATTACCTGGGTATTGAATTCAGTGATAGCAAGGGCATTCCTCTGTAGACAAAGGTCCTTCTGTCCAGGTTTGATTTCCCTCCTTTTACTAACTTAATTGTAATTAAACAATGCCTTTGAAGCACTGTTCTATTTTTTTGGTGAGTTTGATACCTTAGTCTTTTTCTTGGTCTGTTTAAGCCAATAAACATTTCTTTTGTGGTGTCAATTCTTTCATATACAGTTTCCTTTTTTACCCTTTAGTAAGCAGAGACTTAATAAAGGTCCATCATCAGAGGGAAAAGGAATTGCTGACACTTGGGGTGGCGGGTGGTGAGCATAATAAAAAGGGCTCCTCCCACTGACTCTTTTTCTCCTTATGTTGACAAGGCTTATTCCAACAATTTTCCATCACAGTCTAAGAAGGGATTTTTGGCATCCTAATCACTGGTGAATATAAGTCACTTTGGGAGAATGTGCTCAGGAGACCCAAGAGCAGTGTTCGCTTCACCTTCTGATGCCTTCTGCCCTCTTCCCTCCCCTGCCCCCAGGCAAGTAAACCCAGATGTCCATCACCTCTTCTTTTTTTTTACATCTTTATTGGAGTATAATTGCTTTACAATGGTGTGTTAGTTTCTGCTTTATGACAAAGTGAATCAGTTATACATATACATATGTTCCCATATCTCTTCCCTCTTGCGTCTCCCTCCCTCCCACCGGCCCTATCCCACCCCTCTAGGTGGTCTTGTCTTAGTGTCGATTTAGTGACTAGACAGATGGTATAGTTCACTCTTACTCAGGTTTTGTTTTGTTTTGAAAACGTAATTTTTCCCTGAAGCTTTTGAGCTATTTCAAACTGCTGTAGTGGGGAGGGGAAAGAGTGCTCAGAAAGAGATTACTAATTAATGTGCATGCTGTGGATAAAATTATATCTGGATTCACAAAACATGTGAGTTCATGTTCAGCTACTCACGGATTTCTGATATTCCTTTCACCATGACTTCTGTCTTCTGAGTCTTGATCAGTCATACTCAAAATACATTTCTTTTATGCTTCTCCTTACCTTGGTTGGCTCACCTAAAAGAACAGGATATTTTCTCTTATTGAGTCCTTATGATGCTTATTTTCAGGGTTTCTCAATTCCCTTCAGAGAGCTTGGATTCCAGTCATTTGTACCACCCCTAGGCCTTTGTTGGCCCTGGGAAACTTATTTTGTTTCCCTACCTTGTCTTCTTTCTCCTTCTCCATTCTTTTTCTGCTTCCTTTTCCCTTTTGGTCCCTCCCTCTCCCCTCTGCTCTAATCTCTGGGGGTTGTAGGCTGCTGCTGCTTCCACTGCCTCTCGCCCCTGCACCTTCACTCTCCTCCAGGTGCGCTACTGACCTGGGTAGCATTCTCCCAGCTGGGTGGGACTTTTTAGCCAGCTCAGGCAGTGATGACACATAGTGCTTGGACCTGGAGCCCTGTGATTTGTGTAGGAAATGATGGGAGTCCAAGCTGTGCTCCCCAAACCAGACCCAATACTCCTGTCAGAAAAAAAAGCCTTCCATCTCTTTACTTTCTTGGGCAAAGTATAATTTTCAAAAATTTAAAAATTCATCTTTCATACATAGAATAGACATGTGTCAAAGATTTATTCAAATCATTAATGAAGGAATCAGTAAGATGGTAAAGCTGATTCAAAGACCATTTGAGTAAATGGGTATTTAAAGACATTAGGAAAAAACATTTTGGAATAAGATTTGGTAGGTTAAATATAAAACTGGTTAATCAATAAAATAAAATCATAAATATGAGATAATCCTTCCACTAGACAGAAATCATTTACATCTCTCCTAGAGGAAAAAAAATCTACAAGTTAAGATGCAACTTCACAAAATCTGGGATTTTAATCAATACCAGATGGTGAGCAGAGCAAAGCTGTATTCCCTTAGATACTTAAATAACTGTTGGATGGCCCTGTTAAAATGTTTAACATTGAAAAGACATGCCACCTTTCCTTTGCCTTATTTCTAAGTTTTGGATATATTTTTCTTAATGCCTCTCTTTTAAATTTTAAAGTAGCCCCGGTGCAGGGATTAAACATCCTAGGCTGTGCAACTCAACTGCATATGATAACTAATTTCTCAACACATCTGCTCTAAAGCTGTGATGACCTACTGCATGAGATGGCCCGTTGTGGCCAAGGTATTGTTCTAAGTGTGGTGGAGGAGGCCAGAGTGACACAGAAGTGGCCCCTTTGTCAGATTAACATGTTACCTTTAAAATTTTGTTGGAAAGAGCCACTTTTGGAGATTATCCTCAGACAGAACAAATGTTACTGCAACATTTGGTCTGGTAGGAAGGTGAGAGGAGTGGATGGCTGTTTCTTCAATAAAAGAACATGAACACATTTCAGATGCTTATGCGCTGTAGGAACTAGAGAAGCAGGTCTTTTCTAGTTCTGCTCACCCACTGACTGCCCCCTCCCCGCCAAAAGTGAAATTATAAACAATTTCTAGGAACTGTTAGTTCACATTCAGAATTTTTACTATATTCAAAAACTCCATATATGTCGCTTAGAAACAAACCAAAACAAACAATGTCTCAGCTGGTCTTCAGGTAGCTCTCTCAGGGACAGCTTCTTAGGACAGCCCGCACCAACTGCAGGGTACAAGATCACAAGTAAAGCCTGGGAGGTGGCCCCTGAAAAAAATAGAGCCTCCAAAGGTGGCAGATGAAAAGAATCTTGTTTTTTATAGGATATGCAAAATCCAGAGGGTACAAAAGTCCAAGTGTGCCACACCTTGCAGAGTGCCTAACTTGTGGCAAGAACTCAACCAATAGTGATTTCCTTGAACCAAATTGCCTAAAGCCACTTAATTGTGACTTCCAGATCTAAAGCCATCTGTCTCTCTGGTAGTGGGAGAGACCGGACACAGACAGGAAGCAAATTGTGTCTCCTGCCCTCTGCAGTGAACTCTACTGTGGGTGTTTGAGGCAGAGGAGGAGGCAGGGAAAAATGGTCTCTCTTCCGAGTTTGGTGCTGGAATTTATGAGCCCAAATGTGCACACAGCAGAGGTGGGATCTGGTCCCAGAACTGCCTTTGCCAAGTCTGTGCCAGAAGAGGGTCCCTCTGTGAGGCTCTGCAGTACCTCAGGAGCTGGGGCTGGCCTGGCCACAGATAAAACAATGGAGCAAAGAAAATGATTGTTATATGTACTCTGGTCTTCACAGCACTACATGGACGTTACGAATATGGAACCAGAAAGCCTGAGTTCAAATTCCAGTTCCTTTGTTAGGATCTGGAGCCAGAACACCCAGATTAAAATCTTATCTCTGCTACATATTAACCCTGTGAACTTGAGTAAGTTTCTTAACTTCTCTTGCCTCTCCGTATGTCCATCTGTAAGAGGATAATCAGTGACTATCTCATTGGCTTGTTTGTGAAAATCAAATGAGTTAATGTACATGAGGCACTTAGATGATGCAGGGCATGAAATAAGTGCTGGATAAATGTTTGGCCTCTCCTTTTTGCCAGTTCACCTTAAACACCTTGTGTCAGTGGCAGAAACCATGTACAGCCAGGTGTAGCAAAAACAAAAAGGTAGTGGGGTTTATTATAAGAATATATAGATGACTCAGGAAAACTTAAGGACTACAATGCAGACGGCCCTCTGCCGAAGAGACAGGGACTGAGATGCCATGAGAATATTTTTTATCCAATGCCTTAAACACTCTTAAGGTTGTGCCCTTCACCCTCAAAGTTTTTAAGCTATAATCGACTTGTATATGTGTTGTGATCCCATAATATTTCTGCCATTTGGATTACCAATCATCTCAGTACAGCTCATTGAAGATTTTGTCCATTTCTCACTGAACTACAATACCACCTCTGTAATATGTCAAGAACATATACATGCATGGGTATAATTTCAGGATCTTCATTTTATTCCATTGGTTGTCTATTCCTACACCAATAGCACTTTGTCTTAATTGATGGTTTTATAATAATCTTGATATCTGATAATAAAAATTTCCCCAGTTGGTTATTCTTTTTTCAGGAGTGTCTTAGCTATTCTTGGTCCTTCTTCTTTGGGGTAGTTTAAAAATATGGTTGTGGGAATTCCATGGTGGTCCAGTGGTTAGGACTCCACGCTTCCACTGCCGAGGGCGTGGGTTTGATCCCTGGTCAGGGAGCTAAGATCCCATAAGCTGCATGGCATGGCCAAAAAAACACCGTATACACACACACACACACACACACACACACACACATACACACATATATATGGCTATAAATTCTTTAACACTTTCCATTGAGAGGTGGAATCTATGTTCGATCCAGTTGTTGCATAGCATCATTTCCGTGATATTTTATTGGTTGAAGCAGTTGCACGCCCACCCATGCAATGCGCGATCCTGGACTAGAAAAGAAATTACCAGGATAATTGGTGAAAATTGAATAACATCTGTATATCAGGTTAGTAGTGTATCAATGTTAATTTCTTTGTTTTGATCATCATGCTATGAGTATGTAGAAGGTTAACATTTGGGGAAAGGCAAGAATCTTAGAACAACATAACTCTGATCACCTCCCTTCTGACTTTCATGATTTTTTTGTTCACTTTTGCCCTTAAAAATAAAAACTCTACATATTTGATAATATTTGTTTTTTACAGACAATATTAGATTTATCTAGATGTTAATAGTTTCTTTGTTTTCCATTCCAACTTGCATCCCAGATTTTCCTTCTGGGATCTTCTTTCTAAAGAATATCCTTTAAAAATTCCTTTGGTGTAGGTCTGTTGGAAATAAATCCTCTCCCAGTTTTTATTATCTTTGTCTTTATTTCAGCCTCATTCTTGAAGGATAGTTTTTCTGGGTGCATATTTCTAAGGTAATAATCATTTTCTCACAATATTCCAAAGATCTTATTCTGTTGTGTTTTGGCTTTTGTTTAATTGTTGAGATGTCTGCTGTCAGTTTAATTGTCATTTATTTGTAGGTTATCTATCTTTTGCCTCTTAGTACTTTTAAGATATTCTTTTTGTCCTTGATATTGTTGTTTTGTTACATATGGATTTTTACTTTATCCTGTTAACTTTACACTGTGCATTCTGTATCTGTACAATTATATCTTTCATTTTCTGGAAACTTCTCAGCCATTATCTCTTAAAATATCAACTTCCTTTATCCTCTTTATTCTCATCTTCTGAACTTTCAATCAGACTTTCCTATTCTACATTGTATATTTCCTACCCTCTCATTTTTTACATCTCCTATGCTGCATTTTTCAAATCTATCTTCCAGTTTACTAAATATTTTCCTGCTATATGTAATCTGCTAGTTAACTCATTCATTGAGTTTTTATTGCAACAATTATATGTTTCATATCTACTTGGTTCTTTTTTCAAATAACTCTTATAGACTTATTTCTTGCTTAATTTTGTGATTCCTTTCTTATTTCTTCAATATTTCATATATGGCTTTTATGTTCTATGTCTTATATTCAATATATATAGTCCTTGGGTCTAATGTGTTTGTAGTTTCAGCTGACTCTTACTCATGCTGAGTCATAATATTCATATCATATTATTGTGAGTTAATATCAGGGTATACACTGGGGATGCTTTTCTTCAGAGAGGACTTGTGATGTTTTGCTGGGATCCAGGGATGTTACTGACCTGGCACCACACAAGTTCCCTTTTGGGGGGGGGTCTCAGTTTACCTTAAGAATCCCTACATTGTTGCTAGTCCAGGGCTTCTCTACTGTGGTGATGGTTGGAATTTGCTTTCAGGATATCTATCTGTCCTTCCTATACTGGGGACTTGTCAATCTTATTTTAGTCCATGGTCTTTTCCCTCCTCTCATGGCCTGTAAAGCCAGCAAGTTCCATTTTTCATGTGAGATCTGATTGTTTTGTAAAGGAAAATTCCCTCAGAATACATGAATTTCATTTCATTCAAGGCATTTAGCACTACTCAACATTATATTATATAATATATATTTACTTATATATTGTTTTATGGCCAGTCTCCCTACCAGAATATAAACTTCATGAGAACAGGGACTTTGATTCACTGCTATATCTCCAGTGACAAGAGCATAGAGCTAATTCATAGTGGAGCCTGTAGTTTAACAACTATTTCTTGAATGTTGAAATGAATTGATGAACGAATGAGTGAATTTCATCGATAAGTTCATTAGTATTGGGTATTCCATTGAGTTCTCTAGAAACAAAGATAAATCTGACGAGGTACTTACTAGATTAGTAGAGATAAGAAGGACATGAAAGTAAATAAGTTTAATAAAGTACTATAGTATACACACACACACACTCACACTCATATGTGTATAAATAATACCATAGGGCTTCCCTGGTGGTGAAGTGGTTGAGAGTCCGCCTGCCGATGCAGGGGATGCGGGTTCATGCCCCAATCCGGGAAGATCCCACATGCCGCGGAGCGGCTGGGCCCGTGAGCCATGGCCGCTGAGCCCGTGCGTCCGGAGCCTGTGCTCCGCAACGGGAGAGGCCACAACGTACCGCCAAGGCCCGCATACCGCAAAATAATAATAATAATAATAATAATACCATATAAAAACTATCTCCCAAGCCATTTTCTGTAGTTTTTACCTCATTGTTTAAGTTATTATAGGCCATTCATAGGGGAAGCAATGTGATCAACCTTAATGCTTTAGAAAAACTTTAGTGGAGTATGGTGGATGGATCAGGTTGAGGAATATTGAAGGCAGGGAAAGAAGAGATTACTGCAGTCCATGTTTCATCTATTCAGAAAATATTTTTTGAGTGCATATGATGAGTCAGGCACCATTCTATACACCCAGGAAATACAGCCGTCCCTTGGTGTCCATGGGAGATTGGCTCCAGGAGCCTCTGCAGATATCAAAATCTGCGATGCTCAAATTCCTTGTACAAAATGGCATGGAATAACGATTGCAGTCAGTACTCTGTATCTGCCATGCAAAACCAACAGATGCAGAGGACAGACTGCATTTGTGAAGAAGACGCGTAAGGTCCTCACCACAGAGCTTATCTTCTAGTTGACTAAAACAAAATAAGTGAACAAATTAACACATAATTTCAAAAAGTGGAACATGCTACAAAGAAAGTAGAACAGGGTTATCAGAAACAGGAGTGCTGGGACTTCCCTGGTGGCACAGCGGTTAAGACTCCGTGCTCCCAATGCACGGGGCCCGGGTTCGATCCCTGCTCAGGAAACTACATGCCACACGTGTGACATGACTACTAGTTTGCATGCCGCAACTAAGGAGCCCACCTGCTGCAACTAAGGAGCCCACCTGCCGCAACTAAGACCCAGTGTAGGGACTTCCCTGACAGTCCGGCGGTTGAGACTTCGCCTTCCAATGCAGAGGTTGCAGGTTCAATCCCTGGTCAGGGAGCTAAGATCCCACATGCCTCATGGCCAAAAAACCAAAACACCAAAACATAAAACAGAACGAGTATTGTAACAAATTCAATAAAGACTTTAAAAAAAAAGAAGACCCAGCACAACCGAATAAATAAATGAATATTAAAAAAAAAAAAAAAGAAACAAGGTTGTTGGTGATGCTATGGTGGTGACGGGGTGACGGGCCAGAGAAGGCCTCTCTGAAGAGACAGTATATGACCAGAGACCTCAAGCATATGACAAAAAGGAGAGGCACCCACAGGCAAGTCAGGGGGACAGAACATTCCCGTTAGAGGGAATGGCAGGGGCAACCCTATGTTTTGTGCTTCAAGGATCAGGAAGTGGACCACCATGCCTGGACCCAAGTAACTGATGAGAGAGCATTTGTTGAGTTTGGAGAAGTAGGCAGGGGCTGGACCACCTAGGTTCCTATAGCCATGGTAAGGCATTTGGGTGTTGTTCAAAGGGCAATTGGAAACCACGTTAGGGACCAAGGCAGGAGGAGGGGAGCGTAATAAGACTTAAGTTTTTAAAAGTTCATTCGAGTTGTTGCTCCCTGAAAAATGGGCAGCAAAAGTCCAGGAAACAGGTGCTACAGACTACTACTGTACTGGGCAAGACATGAAAAGGGCCTGAGCTCAGGTGGAGGTGTCTATCCATGCTGACCCATGTCCCCTTCCTAGACTGTAACTTCTGTAGCTTGTTCATCGCAGAATCCCTGATGCAGCCCAGTGCCTGGTATACAAAGGCACTAGGTTACATTAGATTGCTGTAACCGAGAAACTGAGTTGCTTAAAGGGTAACATTAAGCTATAAGCTCAAACACAATGTAGGTCACAAATCATGGCTACATTGTAATCATAATTGTAGTAGCATCAACTATTGGTTTTACAAATGCCTTTTGCTGTAGTGGAGTGTGGATAATCCTGTGTATATAATCCAGTAAGAATCTGTCATCACTACTAGAAATTAATTGCAAAGAAATATGTACTGTGGTTTGTCAGTGACATTACCATCACATACAAGAAGATAACATATGTTTAGGGAATTTTTTTAAAGATGTATTTATTATTTATTTATTTTATTTTATTTATTTTTGGCTGTGTCAGGTCTTAGTTTGAGGCACGTGGGATCTTCGTTGAGGCATGCAGGATCTGTCATTGGGGCGTGTGCTTCTCTCTGTGGTGTGCAGGTTTTTTCTCTCTCTAGTTGTGGTGCGCAGCCTCCAGAGCATGTGGGCTCTGTAGTTTGTGGCATGTGGGCTCTAGTTGAGGCACTCGAGCTCAGTAGTTGTGGTGTGCAGGCTTAGTCGCCCCGCGGCTTGTGGGATCTTAGTTCCCTGACCGGGGATCAAACCTGCATCCCTTGCATTGCGAGGCTGATTCTTTACCTCTGGCCCACCAGGGAACACCCTGTTTGGGGAATTTTTATTGCTAATAAGTACAAGGCTTAAGAGATGATTACATTTGGATTTACCAGTGGAATATTCTGTTTATGTAAAGCAAACCAGTCTCAATTTTTTTCTTTTTTAAAGAACACTTCCAGGAAATAACTACTCCTCCAGAGAAATGGGAGCATAGAGTTTTGGTTAAGAATATGGCCTTGGAGCCAAACATACCTGAGTTTTAGCCCCAACATTGCCACTCATTAACTGTGTGACCTTGAGTAAGGTATATCCTCAACTCTGATATTTGGAAAATAGTACCCATGTCCAGAGTTGTTGTGAGGATCGAATGAAATTCTGTCATTCTTTCAGGCTTCTCAGCATCTAAACTCTTTCTGTTATAGACGTTCCTGTTTATGTGTTTTGGGTAGAACAAAGAAGGCCTCACCCTTTAAGTGTTCGAAGTGCTCGGTACATGGTATCCTGGGTTTCCCTGCCCTGAGAGCATAAGCATGTAACCTTGGGTTTCTTCATTCAGCTGTTGTTAAGTTTTGGTGCAGGAGCTAACGGCACAGGCGGGAAGGGGCTGGGAGATCTCTCTAGAGGCACAGCAGCAGTGGCAGTGTTTGCAGCAGTGGCCACCAGTCAGGGTTCTGAGACAGCACTGACATTGGTGTGGGCAGCATGGGCTGCA
This sequence comes from Neophocaena asiaeorientalis asiaeorientalis, assembly GCF_003031525.2. Lineage (NCBI taxonomy): Eukaryota > Metazoa > Chordata > Mammalia > Artiodactyla > Phocoenidae > Neophocaena > Neophocaena asiaeorientalis. Next base: position 7,605,059 of record NW_020185339.1, on the reverse strand, counting down.
TGAAAACTGGCTCCAGTGTGGAAGTGGCCTCAGTGCAAACTACAGTCTCTAGTGCTTTGTAACAGTGACAGCAGTTTCTCATCAGTCCAATTCTGTGATATTACTCCTAGAAATTTAGCTGAAAGCTTGATTCTTCAAGTTTTCAGGCAATTCCGTGAGCAACCAATAGCCCTTGATTTAAATTCTTTCATAGAGTAACCCATTTAGTTAGCTTTGGTTACTAGCTATTAAGAGCTATGGTTGATTTAGATTCTACACCTATCCTCACAGCATGGTGACTAGCAGAGAATACACAATAAATGTGGCTATTAGTAGCAGTTATCAATAGTGTGTTATTAATTTCATCTAAGTATTGAATGTTATAATGCAGTTTTAGTGATTTTGCTTCACATTTAAGAGCTATATTTAATATATAAAATATATAATATATAAAATATATAATATTTAATATATAAAATATATTAAATATATTTAATTGCCTTTATTGATATATCTTTTTGAAATGGTCTATTTATATTCTGAATTACATCTTGATTAATCCAAGACTCTTTACTAGACTCTAAGCTTCTTGAAGGCAGAAGTTGTCTTGTTCACAACTGGATTATTTTCAGGCATAGTGCTGGGCACAGGTGGACCCTTAGTAAATATTTGTGGAGGAGGTACATCATGAGCTTATTGATAAAAGAAAAGTACCAGCTTAGGGATTGGACAGATCTCTAGGGTGGCATTGTCTCAGTGAGGTAGTTTGGTCCAGGATTGGTCCTCAACTCTAGGAACATAATATTGCACTTAGCTGAAATTGATCATGCTCTTGGATGTAGACTCAAACTAAACAAACTCATAAGAGACTGATGTATAAATCATATTTATTTCCACTGAAAAATAGAACTTTTGGGTAATTTGGAATTCTGCTCATTTATTCATTTAATGAATTTTAAGCATTTATTGTGTGCCAGGTATTCCTATATCTTTGTATAAACAGTGAACGAAACAGACAAAATTATTACTGTCATGCAATTTGCACAACTGTGTCAACAAATAAATACATAATTGCGGATAATAGTAACTGTTATAAAGAAAAACATAGGATAAAAGGATGAAAATTGTTAGGAAGGAGTGTGTGCTCTTTTAAATTGATAAAGGGAAGGTGACCCTCAGGAAGGGACATTTAAACTGAAACTTGAATGAAGTGGGGGAAGAGAATGCCAGAAATGGGAAGCATTACATTTAAAGGCTCTGAGGCAGAAATAATCCTGGGGGTGTTCAAGGAATAAAAAGTAAGCCAGTGTGGTAGGCAGCCTCTAAGATGGTTCTCAATGATCTCTAGCTACTGGTATTCACACCTGTATGAAATTCTCTCCCCTTGAGTGTGGGCTGAATGTAGTAACTAGCTTCTAACAAACAGAATGTAACAGAGGTGATGGAATGTCACTGCCAATGTTAGATTGCAAAACATAGTGGTCTCTGTCTTGGGCACCTCTTTCCGGCTCTCTTGTTTTCTCACTATGCAGAAAAGAGTTAACATGGCAGGCCTGAGACAACTATCCTTATATAGGCCAGCTTGAAAGATTGGCCCTTGGATGGAATCTGGGAACTTGGGTGGTAAACATTTCCCTACACTGATATAAAACTTTCCCTAATTGATAAGAGTGGCTCACTATACCTAGACTGTTTGTACAAATAATATGCATATGTTGAACACCTGCTTTCCTCCAGGGAAACTGGAATTTTAGTAGGCACTAGGCAGAGGGTACCTGTGTGACCAGCTCCCCATAAAATCTCTGGGTGCTGAATCTTTAATAGGCTTCCCCAGGCAGAAACATTGCACACACATTGCTGCATTTTGTTTGTTGGGAGAAGAGCATGACCTGTGTGATCCCTTGTGAGAGCATAAGGGAGCCTACAAATGAATTCCCCCAGACTCTGATTGTACCTTTTCCCTTTATGACCTGGCTCTGTATCCTCACTATATTGCTTTGATAAATCTTGGTGTCCATACAACTACAGGCATACCTCATTTTATTGCACTGTGCTTTTACTGTGCTTCACTTTATTGTACTTTGCAGATAATGCATTTTTTACAGATTGAAGGTTTGTGGCAAGCAAGTCCATTGAAGCCATTTTTTTCAACAACACTTGCTCACTTCTTGTCTCTGTGTCACATTTTGGTAATCTGACATTTCAAACTTTTTCATTATTATTATATTTGTTATGGTGATCTGTTATCAGTGATCTTTGATGTTGCTATTGTAATTGTTTTGGAGAGTGCCAAAAACCGTGCCCATATCAGATGGCAAGTTTAATAAATGTTGTGTATATTCTGACTGCTCCACCAACTGGCTGTTCCCCCATCTCTCTCCCTCTCCTCAGGCCTCCCTCTTCCATGAGACACAACAATATTGAAATTAGGCCAATAATAACACCACAACTGCCTCTAATGTTCAAGTGAAAGGAAGAGGTATACACATCTCTCACTTTAAATCAAAAGTTAGAAATGATTAAGCTTAGTGAGGAAGGCGTGGTGAAAGCCAAGACAGGCTGAAAGCTGGCCCTCTTGCACCTAACAGCCGACTTGTGAATGCAAAGGAAAAGTTCTTGAAAGAAATTAAAAGTGCTGCTCCAGTGAACTTACAAATAATAAGAAAGGGAAACAGTCTTACTGCTGATATGGAGAAAGTTTTAGTGGTCTGGATAAAAAAGATAAATCAGCCACAACATTTCCTTAAGCCAAAGCCTAATCCAGAACAAGTCACTAACTCTCTTCAATTCTATGAAGGCTGAGAGAGGTGATGAAGCTGCCTAAGAAAAGCTTGAAGCTAGCAGAGGTTGATTCTTGAGGTTTAAGGAAAAACACCACCTCCACAACATAAAAGTGCAAGGTGAAGCAGGAAGTGCTGATGTAGAAGTTGCAGCAAGTTATCCAGAACATCTAGCTAAGATCATTCATGAAGGTGGTTACACTAAACAATATATTTTCAGTGTAGACAAAACAGTCTTATATTGGAAGATGATGCCATTTAGGACTTCCATAGCTAGAGAGGAGAAGTCAATGCCTGGTATCAAAGCATCAAAGGACAGGCTGAGGCTAATGCAGCTGGTGACTTCAAGTTGAAGCCAGTGCTCATTTACCATTCCCCAAATCCTAGGGCCCTTAAGAATTATGCTGAATCTACTCTAACTGGGCTCCATAAATGGAACAACAAAGCCTGGATGATAGCACATCTGTTTACAACATGATTTACTGAATATTTTAAGCCCACTCTTGAGACCTACTGCTCAGAAAAAAGATTCCTTTCAAAATATTACTGCTTACTGACAATGCACCTGGTCACCCAAGAGCTCTGATGGAGATATACAGTGAGATTAACGTTGTTTTCATGACTACTAATACAACATCCATTTTGCAACCCACGAATCAAGGAGTAAGTTCAACTTTCAAGTCTTACTCTTTAAGAAATGAATTTCCTCAGGCTCTAGTTGCAGTAGATAGTGATTCCTCTGATAGATCTGGGCAAAGTAAATTGAAAAACTTCCAGAAAAGATTCATCATTCTAGAAGCCATTAAGAACATTTGTGATTCATGGAAGAGGTCAAAATATCAACATTAACAGGAATTTGCAAGAAGTTGATTCCAACCCTCATTGATGACTTTGAGGGGTTCAAGACTTCAGTGAAGGAAGTAACTGTAGATGTGGTGGAAATAGCAGGAGAACTAGAATTAGAAGTGGAGCCTGAAGATGGGACTGAATTGTTGCAACCTCATGATAAAACTTTAATGGGTGAGAAGTTGCTTCTTATGCATGAGCAAAGAAAGTGGTTTTTTCAGATAGAATTTACTCTGGTCAAGATTCTGTGATGATTGTAGAAATGACAACAAAAGATTTAGAATATTACATAAACTTATTTGATAAAGCAGTGGCAGGGTGTGAGAGGATTGACTGTTAATTTTGAAAGAAGTTCTACTGTGGGTAAACTGCTCTCAAACAGCATTGATGCTACAGAGAAATCATTCATGAAAGGAAGAGCCAATCCATATGGCAAACCTCATACTTGTCTTATTTCAAGAAATTGTCTCCCCACCCTTCAGCGGCCACCGCTCTGATCAGTCAGCAGCCAGCAACATCCAGGCAAGACCTTCCACCAGCAAAAAGATCAAGACTAGCTAAAGGTTCAGATGTTGGTTAGCATTTTTTTAGCAATAAAGTATTTTTAAATTCAGGTATATACATCCTTCTTTTAGACATAATGCTATTGCACACTTAATGGCCTACAGCATAGTGTAAATATAACTTTTATATGCACTGGGAAACCAAAAGATTTGTGTGACTCACTTTATTGTGATATTCACTTAATTGCAGTGGTCTGGTTTTCTCCGAGGAGTTGATTTATATTCCAAAGTTACTCCAGGTGCACATACGTCTCTAACCCCTGCAGTCCCACAGCACAGTTTAAAACTTCTTTTATTTGTCCTTAGTGAATTCCATCTCCCATTCTGCTTAGGGACTTCCAGAGCTTCCCCCTCTTTCCTCATATAGCTCGCAATCTCCTTACCCTCAGCAGTCAAACCCATCTTTCCAGAAAAACTTGCATTCTTCTTTTGTGTGCCAGTCGGAATTACATTATTGCTACATTTCCATGTTTGCCTTTGCTACCAGGAAACTCAGAGTTAAAAGAGTTCAATTGCTGTTTTATACCAAATTCTCTGCCTTCTAAATGATTTATGATTTTTAATAACAATGGCATCGTGATTTCATTATTAAGACTGAGGCCATCATATGTCAACTACCTCTAGTTTTTTCCAAAACCACTACTTTTCTATATCTGTACTTTACATCCTTCTTATCCTCCAGTCTCAGGGGAAGGTCTTCAAATTTATGAGTACTTTAGGTGAACCCTGGTGGAGTTTCTTGACTTGGCTTCCTAGCCTCTGTATAACCTTGCTGTGTGACTAATTCTTGTCTATAGATCAGCAAATAACTTGTCTCTGGTGGACAGACAACCAATCTCTTCCCAAGTACCCTCCCCCATCCCTATGGAATGCAATAAGTTTTGCAGTCGTTTGTTAAATTCACTTCAATATTCTTTTATTCCGTATAAATTTGTGGTTCTCTGATTTCAAATTGGTTGTAACATTTTTATAATTTCCTCATTAAAAATATGTAAAAATAATCTTTGACGTGTCTTCACTTTACATCTATTTGAGAGTCTTGATTTTACCTTTTCTTGAAAATTATTCTTAACACATAGATAAGCTTTTTGTTTTTAATAGATCTTTATTGGAGTATAATTACTTCACAACACTGTGTTAGTTTCTGTTGCACAGCAAAGCAAATCAGCCATATGCATACACATGTCCCCATATCCCCTCCCTCTTGAGCCTCCCTCCCACCCTCCCTATACCACCCCTCTATGTCATAGCAAAGCAACGAGCCGATGTCCCTGTGCTATGCTGCAAAGACAAAGTCTATATTTTCTAGTTCCACTTTCTCACTAATTACCCATTTAAATCCATCTTCTGCACCCCACACCAATATATATGTATCTTGTATACGTCAGTCCTATACTGAAACCATTCTGAAGATCATAGAGAGTGAACGCTTTCCAGTCCCTTCTTGCTGTAATTTGCTTAATTGATAGTGTTAAGTCCAAGTGATATTTACTTATGGGAAAGACAAAGACTCTATCTCATGGCCTTATTTATGCAACCAAAACTGTTCCAGCCACAGATGTTCCTGTCTGTGGTTTCAGTATTTTATTGAATTCTTTCTTTCTTCTTTTTTTTTTTAAATCCTGGAGGAGGAAGTTGGAATGAAACAGTGCAGATGTCTGTACAACCACAACAGTCCCTGTTTCTGTGTTTATAAAAGTGCCTCATCCTGGTAGGGAGAACCGCCCCAGCTATGCAGGTGTCAACCTTGAAGCTCTATACCTCTGAAAAATAATGTGGTCTCTCCCTATAATCTCTTGCAATTTTTTTTAACTTTCTTAGTTTTAATGCCCTCTTTCAGATGGAATATCCCAGATTCCATCAGTTCTCAGATTTCTTCTCTATCGATACTCACTCTTAGTGTAAGCAGATAAGGTAGGGGGTCCCTGAAGAAAGAGAACCTAGCATGTATTTCTTGACATAAGTGAAGCCACTTTTGGCCTAAACCGTTTTGTGATCTAAGCCTGGCTACAGTGCTTGCCCTTAAACAGGTCTCAATAATAATCATTTTAAGGGAATGAACGAAAAAATGACTGTTATCAGGCAAGAGAAATAACAATAGCAAAACTGAAAAATCAGTTGTAAACTTCCAGTTCTGTTTCAATGGTAAAGATTAGCCTGAAGCACTTTTTTAAGCTGTTTTGCAGAATTTAAAACCCCGCAGGGACTCAACCACCAGGTCAACTGGAACCCAAGGGATTATGATGTTGAACTTTTCTGACTCTCCTGGCATCAGTCAACTAAAACTCTGTTGACCTTTGCCCCAATTCTATGCTGAATTCTCCTCTGCTCAAGTACTTTCATGAATATGCATGTAACGTTGGCTTAAAACTTCCCAAATTTTACTGTTTAGGGAGACACTTTGGGAAGGATCCTTCTCCTTACTTGCTGCAAGTAATAAATCCTTCCTTCTACCAATCTTTGGCTTGGTTGTGTCTTTTGGCTCAACGCCCACCAAGAGGCAAACCCAGTTTTCGGGTAACATTGGGTGATTTCACCTAGTCTCAAGGCTTTATGTAGAGTCCCTTCACTGAAGACTCCTAAACTTATTTCTTCAACCTAGGCTACTCCCTTGAACTCCAGATTTGCATATCTAACTGCCTCCTCCATATCTCGCCTTGGAAATCTAAATGTCCAAAACTGAGATTCTGATCTTCTCCTACCACCTTCTAAACCTATTCCTCCCACAGATTTACCAATCTTGGCAGAAGGAAACGATGCCAAAAACTCTCTGCACCGGTGCTGAATCAGATCTCAGAGACAGAGTTTTGGGTGAAGTAGAAAAGAATAGCTTTATTGCTTTGCCAGGCAAAGAGGGACACAGAGAGTTCATGCCCTCAAAACTGTGTGTCCCCACCCCAGGGGATTTGGTGAGGGGTTTTACAGCAAAGGTTCAAGGGCTGGGCTGCTGGTTAGGATCAGGCTGCACGTTTGTTTCCTGGCTCCTCCTCCCTTGTCTCTGCATCCCCTCCCTTCCCTGATTAGCAACTGTTTGAACCTGCCCTTTGGAACTCAGGGAAGGTCATGGAGGCTGAAGCCTATTCCCTATAAACAAGAAACAGGGGACACAGAAAGTCTTCTGTGCCCGGGAGCCCCACAGGGTCCTGCTCCATTTCAGAAACTTCATCTTTCACATTGCTCAGGTCAAATCTAGAGTCATCCTTCATCCTCACCCTCACCCCTTTCTCTTACATTCAGTCCATCAGCAAATCTTATTGGCTCTAATTTCAAAGTGTGTCAAGACTCCCAACCCGTCTCAACACTGCTGCTGCCACTACCCTGTTTCAAGCTGCCATTGTCTCTTGCCTGGATTATGTCTTCCCAACTAAGCTCTTTACTATTGCACTTACCCCCTACAGTCTATTTTCAACAAAGGACAATCTTTATAAAACACAAGTCAGATCATGTGACTCCTTTGCTCAAAACCCTGCAATGACTGTCCATCTCTTTTAAAGTCAGAGCCTTTAGAGGGGCTCTCAGGCCATATGTAATCTGTCCCTGACCACCCAGCAGAATCTGGACCTCTTGGCCCACTTCCACTTCCTGACCACTCCTACCTCCTTGCTCGCCTTTGAATATGCTAAGCACACGCTCACTTAGAGATCTTTGCACTCCTGATCTCTCTGCCTGGAGGCTCTGTGCTCACACATCTGCAGGGCTTGCTCTCTGCCTTCTTTCAGGCCTTTGTTCAAACATCATTTCTCACTGAAGCCTTCCCTGACCCCCTTATGTAAATTACAACTGTCCCCAAGCCCTACTCTCTGGCCCTCCCTGTCCTATCCTTTGCTTTTCATTTCTCCATAGTACTTGTCAACATCACCTGACATTCCATATATTTTACTTTATTTATTTATTGTCTATCTCCCCAGGGAAAGCTATTTACAATACAAAGTTGACCATGTTTTTCTTATGGAAGGGCAGCATAACCTCATGTTTATGATTCCAGGTTCTAGAGTCAGACTGCTTAGGTTTGAGCACTGGTCCTATCACTCAACATTCTGTGTAAGGTCGGATCTTAACAAACGGCACCACGAAAGAGAGGAAAGCTTCAAGTGAGCTTTATTAGGGAGCGCTCCCGGGCGAGGTTCACTGGTCCGAGAGAAAGGGGGCCAGAGAAGTCGCGCCCGGGCGAGGGTTGGGCAAGATTTTATAGGGGAAGAAGGGAAAGGGGTGTGGTGAATCTGGGAGGGCGCAGGGTATTCCTTATTTGGTGGTCTTTTCGGGTATCCTGGGGGACCGTTAGTCCCGCCCCTCGAAAGGCGGAAAGGCTGGGCTGGGTTCAAAGTCCCCAGGTCAGTTTCTGGAACTGGGTGGTCTGGAGAATTTCCTTCCGATGCAACCTGTGAATCTGATTGTGTTCCCCTGCCTCGGGCCAGTTGGCCTTACATCCTGTACCTCCCTTTTCTTACCTATAAAATGAGGATAGTAAAAGTACTTTTCTCACAGCTTTGTAGTAAGGACTAAATAGGACAATGCATATAAAGTGCTTACAGTAGTGCCTGGCACATGGAAAATGTACAAATGATAATTTACTGCCTTGGTTCCAGGGCATGAAGGATGGGGCAGGTATTTGGCAGTGTTTCTGTCTCATTTCCTTCTTTTTTTAAATTCTTTTTAAGCGTCTGGTATTAATTTTGTAATTAGGGTGGATAAGTGAATATCAGCTTGAATATCTTTACCCACACTTAGTACTTGGGCTCAGAGACACTACAGAACATCCAAGCAGAAATGTGGCCTCCTTTGCTCTTTGGGGCAAATGGCAGAACACAGCTAACAGCAACTCCTGAGTTTTATAAGTTTACAATCCAGGCACTAAGAGGTGAACTTAACTCTCTTAGTCTCCAGTCCATTGGTCCATTGGCCCCACACAGTCCAGGTGTCCAATCAATTATGGCAAAGGCATGGAGTCATAAAGCCATAGAGGCATGGAGTCATTATGGGGCAGCTCCTGCTGACATAACATGGATGAAGTGGGCAGAGACAATTTCTGAAATAAAGGGATAAGGAGAAGAGAATGCCATCAGTATCCATTGCATTGATACAATATTATGATGGAAAATGTTTGAGAGTTTCCACAGTGTTTACCAGATTTCAGTCAAAATTGGGAAAGTGTACCCATAACAAATTTGTATATTTCAGCTTCTTCAAAGACACTAATTTCTTGAATGTTTTACCTGTCAAATCCTGCCCTTTGAGAAGGATATATAGTTGACTAGGTGAGTTGGGTTTGTGTGTGTGTGTGTGTGTGTATGTTTGTTTTTGTCTTTGTTCTTTTCTTCTATATTTAGATTAGAAGAAAACTGCAGCTACATCCGTAATTGTATGATTTGGAAGCTGATGTTTCCATATCTTTTTGCTAATTAATAAACTTTCAAAATCTGAATTTTTGGTAAATGTAAATTAAGATTTACTAATATCTTTATGAGTGCGTGCACTTGGTGTCTAAGCCAGCTAGGCAAGTGGTACAAAATCATTGTGTATGGCTGATTCATTTTGGTGTGCAATGGAGGCTAACACAACATTGTAAAGCAACCATACTCCAATAAAAATTAATAATAAAAAAGAAAACAAAGCAGCCAAACTGCTCTCTCCCCGATAGGAAGTTTGTAGATAATAAAATTTTAAAAATAAAAAGTTTATTTCATCTTGCTCAACATGAGCTTGTGTGTTCTTCCATGAAGACTGCCAGGCTGGGAGTTATAAGTCTTAGATCTAGTAGCTACGTTTTGTGACACTAGATAAGTCCCAATTGCTCGGGCTTCAGTTTTCCTGTTTGTAAAATAAATTGATTAGAATAAATGTCTAAGGGTCTTCCTAACTTCAAAAATCTCATTTTACTAATTGTGAGTCTCAGAGCAGGTGGGTAAACAGTTATTTATAGGACTAACACTTACTCTAAAGTCAGGAGAGCAAAAACAGTAAAGAATCTTGAACTCCAAAATACAATCAAACTGTTAACAAAACAAAACTCAGTTCATTTGAAGTCACTGCAGTCAGGGAGAACAGTATCTTAGCGGAATCAAGAGGGAGGAATCAGAGAAAAATTACATAGAATTTGGGAGGTCTGGGCTCAAGGGTATTATGGCAGGTATTTCAAAGTGGGGAGAGATTGAGATTGGGCAAGTTTGTGAAATAACACTTCAGGGTTGGTGGACATAGTGAGGTGAGAGTCTTGAAGTGAGTCTTGATAAACAAACCATGGTTTGATAAGGGAGACTGTTGTCTCATATAAACTGATTTGCAGTGATTTCCTGAAGCGAACAGTGAAGTTGTCAATCGACTTGTGGTTTTATCTTCTCTGGGCAGAGTTTCCTGGAACAAATAACTAAGTCATGTTGACACAGGTGGTCTCAGTTCTTAAGCCTTCCAGCTATATCATATTGATGCAGTTGGCCACAGTTCTCATGAACTTTAAGTTGGTACAGAACAAAATAGCTGGCAGCAGAGAAATGTTTGGTGTAAACTCTACCCCTGGCCTCTCTTGAGTTCCATATTCATATATTCAACTTCCTACTTGAGAATTCTTCTTGAATGTATTATATAGTTCTTGAATTCCAAATAGAACAAATAAATTCTGAAGAGAACTCCCTTTGATATTCTCCATTTCAGGAAATGGCATTACCATTTACTCAGTTATTTAAGTCGAAAACCTAAGCACCTCTCCTGTCCTCATACCACCACATAAGTCTTGTTGGTTGGAACTCCAGAATACATACCAAATTCAACCACTTAATATCTTCAATGTGAAAACTCTAGTTCAAGCCATCATTATCCCTTGCCCAGGCGCAGATTCAATAAATAAAATGTCATACTGGTCTTTTCTTTTTCTGAAATATGCATGTTTATTCCCATGTCAGGGCCCTTGTACTTGTCTCTCCTGTGCAGACCACTGTTCCTCCAGATCTTTCCATAGCTCTTTCTCATTGTTGAGATCTCAACATTGACAGCCTTTATTTCCTGAATCACCCTAGCTAAAGTTGGCCTCTCCCCCTCTACCTTTCTATCACATTATCATATTGTATTTACTTTATAGTAGCTAGCAACTTATGAAACTATGTTTTTGTACACTTTGTTTCCTTGTTCCCTGTCTGTCTCTACCCATTGAATATAAACTCCATCAGGGTAGAGATCCTGCCTACTAGGAACCAGGCCCTGTATCTCCACTGCCTTGACCAGAACCTGGCACATAGTAGATTCTCAAGAAATAATTTGAAATGATTCAAGAAGAAATTTTCAGCAAAAAACAGATGAGTAGATGGATAGAAGTATGTATTAATGTATTAATTATTTAAAATGTAATAATCATTTAATGATAATATAGTCAAAGATGCTAATTATATAATTTCTCTACATTAATGGCTTAACATGTTTATCTCATCACTTAAATTATGTTAATCTCCACCTTTCATCCAGTGAATCCCAATGTTAAGTAATGAAATTTGTTTCATGATAAAATTGAGTACTATCAGATTCATAATTGGTGTATTTCTTGGACTACTTATAGAAGTAGGAAAAGGAGAATGGTTAGTGATGAGAGGTTTAGGGAACAGCTGAATGGTTAACTAAGTAGCTCAGAGCTAAAACCAAAATGACTAGGAAAGCTTGACTTAAAACTAAAAATCCTCCCTGATTTAATAGTATTTATGAGCTTATTTATGCAGAAGCTAAATGTTAAAATAACTTTCTGGGGTTTTGCAAATATACTTAAAATGCTATTTCTTTATACCAGGATAGCAAAATTGAATTAAATAGCAAAGTTGATTGAAAATAAAATATACTAATTTTTAAAAACTTTTATTGTGTATTGGAGTATAGTTGATTAACAATGCTATGTTAGTTTCAGGTGTACAAAAAAGTGATTCAGTTATACATATACATTTATCTATCCCTTTTCAGATTCTTTTCCCAACTAAGTCATTACAGAATACTGAGTAGTTCCCTGTGCTATACAGTAGGTCCTTGTTGGTTATCCATTTGAAATATAGCAGTGTGTACATGTCAATCCCAAACTCCCTAACTATCCCTCCCCCCCACACTTTATTGTTTGTGGATTTTTTGATGGTAGCCATTCTTACCGGTGTGAGGTGATATCTCATGGTAGTTTTGATTGGCATTTCTCTAATAATTAGTGATCCATCTCCCAGAGTAATGGAAATAAAAACAAAAATAAATGGGACCTAATTAAACTCAAAAGCTTTTGCACAGCAAAGGAAACCATAAACAAAATGAAAGACAACTCACAGAATGGAATAAAATATTTGCAAATGATTTGACCGACAACGGATTAGTCTCCAAATTTTACAAACAGCTCGTGCGGCTTAATATCATCAAAACAAACAACCCAATCAAAAAATGAGCAGAAAACCTAAATAGACATTTCTCCAAAGAAAACATACAGATGGCCAAGAGGCACATGAAAAAATGTTCAACATCACTAATTATTAGAAAAATATACTAATTTTTATATACACTCTACTCATGCAACATAAGGAAAGTTGGTTTTTCAGTTGATGATGGGGAGGGGTTTCCTTAGGCAGTACTCGGGGAAGTAACCCTTGATTATGGTCTAATATTATTAAGTACAAAAGTCAAGAAAGCATTGTGACATAGTGTGAGAAAGCAAATGCTAGTGAAGGTTTGGGAAACAAGAATAAAGATGGGTCTGAAAGAGCTGATGGAGAATTCAGGAAACTTGTCCACTTCGTATAAGCATCAATAGATTGAGAGCATATGTTTCAAACTACAGAACCAGGCCAGAAACTCCTTAACAAATATTAATTGAGCATCTGCTCTCTACCAGGCACTGAGCTGGCAATGAGAACATAAAGATTAAGGAAAAACAATAAAGCTGCATTCTTTGCTCTTCAAGTTCTTATTGTTAAGTGACTATAGAGATGAAGACCTAAGCAGGGTCCAAGTCACCTAAGGCCTCATGTCCCAACCTTTGAGGTTTGAACTCTATTCTGAGAACAACGAAAAGCTGTTGAAGGATTATACAGCAGAGTGGTACAACTAGCTTTTCATTTTACAAAGAATAATTTGGTCTGTCGAAATTGTAGAGGATGACTGTGGTTAGGAGGCTGCAGCAGTAAACCAAGCAAAGAGATGAAGGTGGCCAAAACTAAGAGAGCTGCACTAGAGATGGAGACCTATAGGTAGAAACATTCAGTACTAAGGATATGGAATTAACAGCGTTACCGATCACCAACGAGTTGGTGACCCCCTCAGTGGGTCCTTTGATTGGAGTCGAAAATGCCAATTGAAGGAAACTGTTTCAGTATATCAGAGCAGAAACTTTATTCATTCATCAAGGAATGAAGAGAGAGCTCATGCTATAAAAACACTTTTTCCCCGAGGGGAGGGGAGTAAGGGAATTTTAAGAGGTAGGAGGCTGACAAGTTATCAGGGGTCTAGGAAAGGGGCAGAGATTTCCAGGGTCAGCTGAGGGCAGCTGGGGTGTGTTCGATCTTCCATGCAACTCTGCACACGGCAGAACTGCACCTACCAGAGTACACAGATCTTTGCCTCTGGCAGAGATCTTAGCATGGTGATGAAGCAAAGGTGAATTTCGACGCCTCCAGGTCTCATCCTTGCATGTGTTCCTGTGGTCAAGTCAGAGCCACTTCAGGGTGGTTGAACACTGCATATCTCTTAAAGCACAGCTGTGGAACATCTCTGTCGGATACCATGTGCTTTTGAAACAGACATGGAGATAAATCAAGGCAAGGATCCTTTAGCTCTCAGGGACTGGGATGGGTGACAAAATGACCCAGTGGTTGGTTTCATAAAAGGAAGTGCAGGGCTTCCCTGGTGGCACAGTGGTTAAGAATCTGCCTGCCAATGTAGGGGACACGGGTTCGAGCCCTGGTCTGGGAAGATTCCCACATGCCGCAGAGCACCTAAGCCTGTGCGCCACAACTACTGAGCCTATGTGCCACAACTACTGAAGCCCGCGCACTCAGAGCCCGTGCTCCACAACAAAGGGAAGCAACCACAATGAGAAGCCACCACAATGAGAAGCCCGTGTACCACAACGAAGACTAGCCCCCACTCGCCGCAACTAGAGAAAGCCCGCACAGCAACGAAGACCCAACGCAGCCAAAAACAAATAAATTTATGAAAAAAAAAAAGGAAGTGCAAAATTAAGGAAAGGGAGGAGTCAGGGTTGAAGACTGGCTTGGCAGAGAGAAAATGAAAAGCTCATCAAGAGGATTTCAGCTTTTATTTGTTTTTTTTGAAGTTTTACACACGGTAGGTTTTTGATGTGACATTTATTCCAAACGGGCATTTTAAAGAAATCTCGACTGTATTAATTTCTTCCAAAAAATAAGAAGGGAACTTTTCTTTCTTTTTTTTTTTTGCAGTACACGGGCCTCTCTCTCACTGTTGTGGCCTCTCCTATCGCGGAGCACAGGCTCCAGACGCACAGGCTCAGCGGCCATGGCTCACAGGCCCAGCCGCTCCACGGCATGTAGGATCCTCCTGGACCGGGACACAAAGCCGTGTCCCCTGCATCGGCAGGCGGACTCTCAACCACTGCGCCACCAGGGAAGCCCTGGGAACTTTTCTTAATTACAGTCTTCCTTATGATTCTACTTGAGATTTTGGAGTAAATTAATTAACATACTTACAAAAAGACTGGCAAAGATACCTATATTTTATGCATGTACACTAAGTACACTCTTTGTGTGGTTTTATATTTAATTCTCAAATTAAAAAAAAATGCTCTGAACGTGAAGTCATAGGTAGTAGCAATGAGACCATGAACACTGGTTTATACAAACTCCAAATTATCCATATTAGAAATGTTCTATCCATATTAGAAATCTTTTCTAATTAACATGTTCCAAAAAAGTACCCATCAATTTTACAAATAATTACATTCAGTCAATTCTTTTAAATGTCAGCTATAAAAAATTTTAATATTCTCCAAAATTAAAAAATAATGAAAGTTTGACTTTTCTTTAAAAAACAAAAGCAAAGGAAGGAAACAGAGTCTTCAATTTTATCCATAAGTATAGAAAAGTAATCATTATTATTGTGTTAAATATTTCCCAGTGGCTTTTCTATATTAAGACACAACTCAAAAATAAACCTGGGGATGAATCTATTTACATTTTTAGAACATTTTCTAAAGTTTATGAATTATTTCAATTGGTATTTTACAATGCAAGGACTTTATAAGTGTTTGCTCATTAAAAAGATTTTCTAAATAAGTGTGCACTGACATAAATGTTCACTACTATTAGCACTATTATTAGCAACACATTGGGGCAATGGTGAGGTGAAACTCATAAACTTGGACATAGAGTTTCAGTTAATCATAAACATAAAATCTATAAGAAATGAATGCTCTTACAGATATGCAAAATCATAAAAGACAGATTTATTGCCTAGGGAACCCTGTTTAGGGTCTAACTGATTGCATCAATATTTTCAAAAGAGAGGAATTAATAAGCAGACAAAAGTATGATGATAAAGCAAGCCAGGTCCCCAGTACTTAGTCTGTCTCAGTCCATGGAGAGTGGGAGCCTACATACAGGACTCAACTGTGGACTGACTGCAAGCGGCTCCAACGTTCCCTGTGGGAGAGACTTACAGAGAGTACTCCCTCCACTGTGAGAAGGCAGACACCTGTCTTGAAACTCCATTTGCAAAGAAGCACACTGTTTTCACTTCAATATTACTGTTATTTAAGTTGCTTTAGGGGTTCTGAAGCAGATTGGGGGAGGCTAAAAGGCTCTGAAGCCATCTTTGGTGCTCTCTTAGTCTATTGTACAGTTGCATGTCTCAGGATACCTTGGGAGCCCTGGGATTTAGAGGAATGTGCCTTGATTTCCAATACATTTATATCAGTTATTGGCATGATACTTTCATAAAATTATTCAATCTTTCTGAACTTTGGTTTTCTTATCTGTAAATAAGTATAATAATATCTTGATCTTTGTTTGATTATTTGGATCAAGATTGAATGTGTAAAAATGCTTAGGCTATAGCAAGCAATGATTAAATGCTAGTTATTATTATAATAGCTTAATACATTAAATACTTAAGTCATTTTTTCAACACCCCCCCAATTTCTTTATCACTGTATTAGTTTCCTATGCTGCTGTTAACAAATTACCACAGACTCACTGACTTAAAACAATATAAATTTATTATCTTATAGTTATGAAGGTCAGAGTTCCAAAATGGAGCTCACTGGGCTAAAATCAAGGTGTTGACAGAGCTGAATTCCTTCTGAAGCTCTAGGGGAAGATTGTTTTTTTCCCAGCATCTAGAAACTGTCCTTGGTTTGTGGCCTCCAGCTAGCAATTACATCAGTTGGACCTCTGCTTCTGTCAGTACATCTTCTTCTCTGACTGTAACACTTCTGCCTCTTTCTTATAAAGACCCTGTGATTACATTGGGCCTACTGGATAATCCCAGATAATCTTATAATATTCCCATCTCAAGATCCTTCATTTAATCACATGTGCAAACTCCCTTTTGCCATGTAAGATAATATATTCACAGGTGTATTAGTCAGGGTTCTCCAGAGAAACAGACCAATAGGAGATATATACCTATATATCTATCTATAGAGATAGATAATAGATAGATAGATAGGGATATATACCTTATGATAAGGAGTTGGCTCATGTGATTTTGGAGGCTGGCATGTCCAAAATCTGCAGTATGGGCCAACAGGCTCAAGACCCAGGAGAGTGGATGGTGCAGATAAAGTCTGAAGGCAGTCTGTTGGAGAATTTTCTCTTGCTCGGGAAGGCTAGTCTTTTTGCTCTATTCAAACCTTCAGCTGATTGGATGAGACGCACCCACATTATGGAAGGCAATCTGTATTCATGCATGTAAATGTTAAAATCATTCAAAAATACTCTTGAATTTGACACATAAAATTAACCATCACAACAAGTTTCAGGGATTAGGATTTGGACATCTTTGTGGGGTGGCGATTATTCTGCCTACCACAAATCTCTCTCTCGATATCCACATTCTAAGCTCTGTGCTAACCACTACATCTCTAGAAACAAGCCAGCCCAGTTTCTGCTTCTCTAAACTCACATTTAGAGAGAGGACACATAAATTGGTAAGTACAATACAATAGAGTAGGAGTAATGATACAGCTATGCACAGTATGCCATGGTGATACAGAAGAGAGGCATGCATTTCAGCTTGGGGGTGGGAAGTGCAGGTGGAGAAAGTGGGGGTAACAAAGAAATCTTTCTAAAGGGGATGATGCTTAAGTTGAACTTTTAAAAGTACGTGGGAGTTAAAAAAGGGAAAAGACACTGCAGGCAGAGGAGTTAACCTGAGCATAGAGAAATAACTATTCTTCTGATTCTATACTCAGCTAGTAGCTGTCTCATTATAACTTAACTTCACTTGAAATTTTTGTTTTCTGTAAGGAAAGAATACATTGGCCAGAGAATTCAAGGGCTCAGTTCTCTTGACAATAATACTTCTAAGTGTAAATGAATAAATCAGCATTCAGTTGTAAATACCTGTCTTTGTGTTGTGATGGGCACTATTGGTTACTGACTAAACAACCATCTTGCCTTTATTCCTTCCTAACAGAAATCCAGTTTTGTTCAGAGATTTGGTAGCAGTATACTCAGGAAAAGTGGGTCCCTCCTTAGTCCCAGGGGACAACTTGTGAGTGTTCTAACTCAGTGGGAATATCCATTCCTTTTTGTTGTGATTGGTTTAAGGGGGGCATGTGACACAGTTGTGGTCATTGAGAAAAAAGAAGAAAAGTTAGGGTGCTT
Source organism: Neophocaena asiaeorientalis asiaeorientalis (assembly GCF_003031525.2). NCBI lineage: Eukaryota > Metazoa > Chordata > Mammalia > Artiodactyla > Phocoenidae > Neophocaena > Neophocaena asiaeorientalis. Next base: position 7,587,083 of record NW_020185339.1, on the reverse strand, counting down.
CTAGAAAAGATTTTCCTTCTTCATAAAAAGAGAGATACATAGGAGAAGTGCTCAGCTCTTCTTTCTTGCTTGCTTTTTTACTTTGTTGTTTGAGACTGGGATGTTTGGAACTGAGGCAGCTATTTTGTTACCATGAGGAAGACATGACATATCAAACATGAGAGCAAAAAGGTGAAAAGAGCTGGAGCCTTCCTTAGCGACATCATTGAGCAGTTGGACCAAAGGTGCTGGATGGAGGCCAGAGAACACTGCATGCTGGGTGCCTTTAGAGGTTATCTGCAGAATAATCAAACTGCATTATCTAGATTAACACCTTCCACGTTATTTATAAAAGGGTATTTGTCTTTTTAGCTTTTCACAGTCTAATGTGCCAGACTCCAGGAGGAGACAGAGGAAAGAAAGAAAAGTCCATCCTGAGAAAAGGTTTATTTATTTCAAACATTTTCTTTCTTTCTTTTTTTTAATATTTATGTATTTATTTGGTTGCGCTGGATCTTAGTTGTGGCAGGTGGGCTCCTTAGTTGCAGGATGCATGGGGGATATAGTTCCTTGGGCAGGGATGGAACCCAGGCCTCCTGCATTGGGAGCATGGAGTCTTAACCACTGCGCTACCATAGAAGTCCCTATTTCAAACATTTTCTAAATCTTTTCTATAAACTAGTAAGCTTTGGACTTAGAAATCAAGAAAAATCACTTCACCTAACATTCTGTCTTCTTTTCTCCTCTAATTTTGGAACTTTCTTGTTCTGATCAGGTCTCAGATATTAAAGAAACTCTTTTACTTATAGAATTTTTGTACTTGATCATTGTATTAGAAAGATTTCAACTGTGTGTAAAATTGTTGCTTTTAAAGATATACAGAGATGTTTACATTTAGAAACAATATGGTTCAGTCTTTCTTTTGATTCCTTTTTGATCACAAATTTTGATTCATATTTCTACAGAGCAAATTATATTCTCCCTGAAATTCTCTAAAAAGTGTGAACTTTATACATACACATCTTTAAAATCATGAATTTCACTAGTGTGAGTTAAAAAATTAGTTAATTCATTAGCAAATAGTTAATGAATACAAGAACTAGAGAATATACTTAAAATGAGTATTCCATTCAGCACCTCTAGTGTTTTTTAAACTGTGTTTTATTACCATTAAAGTACAGTAAATGGTGTGAGCCATTATTGTGCATCCTTGCATTATATATTGATTTATAACACATTTAAGTAGCAATTATTCTCACTGCTGTGAAGTGCTTGTGCTCTGCTCACTCGACATGCAAACATTTCAAATTACAGTACATTAAGATGTCAATGACAAAAGGGAACATTCTAAAAATAAAGTGATTTTTAAGCATTTTATAAAATGACTAACTCCTTTACCAGTGAGCATATGCTCTACATTCCTTCAAATGCTTCCTAGAAACCCTTATGAAACAGAGACATACTTCTAATTATTCTACGTTGGTGGGTTAGTTTCAAGAAATAGTGTCTCCCTGATTCTTTAGCGTTTGTTATCGCAGAATTAGACTTGCTTTTCAGACAAGGATCAACCTTGCTACGCACAGAGATAAACTAATGTACACTTTGTTGATTTTCCTGATGACATTTTCATTTCCATTTTTGGCTAAAGCAGTACATTGATCTCATATCTTTAAGCAAGAACTTAGTGATTCTCCGTCCTCATTCATGGAATGAAGAAAATGTTCAAAAACTACCACTTCTATGGGTCAATAATGTTACATTGCCACTCCTTTGCCCCCATGATAGCCTTGAAAATTTTCTCTGAAGCACGTATGTATGAGCCAGGAATTTCACTACCATTTTTAGAGTCTACTGAAGCCTAATAGATTTGACAAAACACTCCCTTTTCTGGATGGCTTATGAAAATATTGTTTAAGGCAAGTCTGATCCTTGGTGAGCCCCATGTTTTGGATTACCTAACTCAGAGAAGAGCTTTATTAATTTGTTCTTTCAACAAATATTTATTGAGTGCCTGAGATAGGATGGATGCTAGAGATATATCAATGACCAGGACAAAACTGGTTCTCTGTTCTTCTGCATTTCAGCCTGGAGAGGAGGAGGTAGGGGCGAGGCAATGTGTAAGGGAAAGAAAATGGCTTGTGTTAACTGAGGGCCTCTACGTGCTAGCTCCTGTACTGATTACTGTCCATGTTTGATCACATTTAAACCTCACAGAAACTCTATGCAGAAGGTATTTTTAAAATTATGCACATTTTACAGATAAGGAACTGGGACTTAGAGGAGTTCCTAATCTGCATAAGACTGAAGAACTTATAAACAACAGAGCTAGGAATTTAACCCCAGTTTGCCTGAATTCAAACTCTTCCACTTAAACATTATGTCAGAATGCCTCTCTATAATCTCATGATGATATCTACCAATAAAAGAAAACAGACTTTGTTTTTTTCTTATTTGAAAATAAGATATTTCCCTCGTATTTGAATCAAAGCACTTTCTCTAGACATGTGGTGACCCAATTGGATGTCTTTAGGCTTAAGTGCTATTCTTTCTCACTGATAGCAAGTGGATTGTCATCTTAAAATAAGCCAACCAGAGAGGCCTCTGGTACACAGATTAGATACATACATACAAGATTATACACACACATATAGTGTGTGTGTGTAATTATATATATAATGGAAAAAGTCAACAGCATGTGTGAACAAAAGGAGAATTTCAGCAAAGAGGTGAAAACAACAAACAAATATGTTACAGACAAAGGAGCAAGGTAAAAACCAACAAGACCAAATAAATGAAGACGAAATAGGCAACCTACCTGAAAAAGAATTCAGAGTAATGATAGTAAAGATATCCAAAATCTCGGAAACAGAATGGAGAAAATACAAGAAACATTTAACAAGGATCTAGCAGAACTAAAGAGCAAACAAAGAGTGATGAACAACACAAGTACTGAAATTAAAAATACTCTAGAAGGAATCAAAAGCTGATTAACTGAGGCAGAACAACAGATAAGTGAGCTGGAAGATAAAAATGGTGGAAATAACTGCCAGGGAGCAGAATAAAGATAAAAGAATAAAAAGAATTGAGGACAGTCTCAGAGACCTCTGGGACAACATTAAACGCACCAACATTCGAATTATAGCTGTCCCACAAGAAGAAGAGAAAAAGAAAGGGTCTGAGAAAATATTTGAAGAGATTATAGTCGAAAACTTCCCTAACATGGGAAACTTCCTCAATCAAGTCCAGGAAGCACAGAGAGTACCATACAGGATAAACCCAAAGGGAAACACACAGAGACACATATTAATCAAACTATCAAAAATTAAGGACAAAGAAAAATTATGAAAAGCAGCAAGGGAAACGCAACAAATAACATACAAAGGAATCCCCATAAGGTTAACAGCTGATTTTTCAGCAGAAACTCTGCAAGCCAGAAGGGAGTGGCAGGACATATTTAAAGTGATAAAAGGAAAAACGTACAACCAAGATTACACAACCCAGCAAGGATCTCATTCAGATTTGACGGAGAAATTAAAACCTTTACAGAGAAGCAAAAGTTAAGAGAATTCAGCACCACCAAACCAGCTTTACGACAAATGCTAAAGGAACTTCTATAGGTAGGGAACACAAGAGACGGAAAAGGCCTACAGTAACAAACCCAAAACAAGTAAGAAAATGGTCATAGGAAGATACATATTGATAATTACCTTAAATGAAAATGGATTAAATGCTCCAAGCAAAAGACATAGACTTGCTGAATGGATACAAAAGCAAGACCCATACATATGCTGTAAAATGGACCCACTTCAGACCTAGGGAAACATACAGACTGAAAGTGAGGGGATGGAAAAAGATATTCCACACAAACGGAAATCAAAAGAAAGCTGGAGTGGCAATTCTTATATCAGACTTTAAAACAAAGACTATTATAAGACACAAAGAAGGACATTACATAATGATCAAGGGATCAATCCGAGAAGGTGATATAACAATTGTAAATATTTAGGCACCCAACATAGAGGCACATCAATACATAAGGCAAATGCTAACAGCCATAAAAAGGGAAATTGACAGTAACACAATCATAGTAGGGGACTTTAACACCCCACTTTCACCAATGGACAGATCATCAAAAGTGAAAATAAATAAGGAAACACAAGCTTTAAATGACACATTAAACAAGATGGACTCAACTGATATTTATAGGGCATTCCATCCAAAAGCAACAGAATACACTTTCTTTTAAAGGGCTCATTAGCAGAAACTCTGCAAGCCAGAAGGGAGTGGCAGGACATATTTAAAGTGATAAAAGGAAAAACGTACAACCAAGATTACACAACCCAGCAAGGATCTCATTCAGATTTGACGGAGAAATTAAAACCTTTACAGAGAAGCAAAAGTTAAGAGAATTCAGCACCACCAAACCAGCTTTACGACAAATGCTAAAGGAACTTCTATAGGTAGGGAACACAAGAGACGGAAAAGGCCTACAGTAACAAACCCAAAACAAGTAAGAAAATGGTCATAGGAAGATACATATTGATAATTACCTTAAATGAAAATGGATTAAATGCTCCAAGCAAAAGACATAGACTTGCTGAATGGATACAAAAGCAAGACCCATACATATGCTGTAAAATGGACCCACTTCAGACCTAGGGAAACATACAGACTGAAAGTGAGGGGATGGAAAAAGATATTCCACACAAACGGAAATCAAAAGAAAGCTGGAGTGGCAATTCTTATATCAGACTTTAAAACAAAGACTATTATAAGACACAAAGAAGGACATTACATAATGATCAAGGGATCAATCCGAGAAGGTGATATAACAATTGTAAATATTTAGGCACCCAACATAGAGGCACATCAATACATAAGGCAAATGCTAACAGCCATAAAAAGGGAAATTGACAGTAACACAATCATAGTAGGGGACTTTAACACCCCACTTTCACCAATGGACAGATCATCAAAAGTGAAAATAAATAAGGAAACACAAGCTTTAAATGACACATTAAACAAGATGGACTCAACTGATATTTATAGGGCATTCCATCCAAAAGCAACAGAATACACTTTCTTTTAAAGTGCTCATGGAACATTCTCCAGGATAGATCATATCTTGGGCCCCAAATCGAGCCTTGGTAAATTAAAAAAAATTGAAATTGTATGAAGTATCTTTTCTGACCACAACGCTATGAGACTATATATCAATTACAGGAAAAAAATCTGTAAAAAATACAAAAACATGGAGGCTAAACAATACATTACTTAATAACCAAGAGGTCATTCAAGAAATCAAAGAGGAAATCAAAAAATACCTATAAACAAATGACAATGAAAACACGACGACCCAAAACCTATGGGATGCAGCAAAAGCAGTTCTAACAGGGAAGTTTATAGCAATACAACCTACCTCAAGAAACAAGACACATCTCAGATAAACAACCTAACCTTACACCTAAAGCAATTAGAGAAAGAAGAACAAAAAAACCCCAAAGTTAGCAGAAGGAAAGAAATCATACAGATCAGAACAGAAATAAGTGAAAAAGAAATGAAGGAAATGATAGCAAAGATCAATAAAACTAAAAGCTGGTTCTTTGAGAAGATAAACAAAATTGATAAACTGTTAGCCAGACTTATCAAGAAAAAAGGAGAGAGGACTCAAATCAATAGAATTAGAAATGAAAAAGGAGAAGTAAGAACTGACACTGCAGAAATACAAAGGATCATTAGAGATTATTATAAGCAACTCTATGCCAATAAAATGGACAACCTGGAAGAAATGGACAAATTCTTAAGCACGCACAACCTTCCTAAACTGACCCAGGAAGAAATAGAAAATATAAACAGACCAAACACAAGCACTGAAATTGAGACTGTGATTAAAAATCTTCCAACAAACAAAAGCCCAGGACCAGATGGCTTCACAGGTGAATTCTATCAAACATTTAGAGAACAACGAATGCCTATCGTTCTCAAACTCTTCCAAAATATAGCGGAGGGAAGAACACTCCCAAACTCATTCTACGAAGCCACTATCACCCTGATACCAAAACCAGACAAAGATGTCAGAAAGAAAGAAAACTACAGGCCAATATCACTGATGAACATAGATGCAAAAATTCTCAACAAAATACTAGCAAACAGAATCCAACAGCACACTAAAAGGATCATACACCATGACCAAGTGGGGTTTATTCAAGGAATGCAAGGTTTCTTCAGTATATGCAAATCAATCAATGTGATACACCGTATTAACGAACTGAAGGATAAAAACCATACGATAATCTCAATAGATGCAGAAAAAGCTTCTGACAAAATTCAACACCCATTTATGATAAAAACCCTCCAGAAAGTAGGCATAGAGGGAAGCTACTTCAACATAATAAAGGCCATATATGACAAATTCACAGCAAACATCATTCTCAATGTTGAAAAACATTTCCTCTAAGATCAGGAAGAAGGCAAGGTTGCCCACTCTTACAACTATTATTCCACATAGTTTTGGAAGTTTTAGCCACAGCAATCAGAGAAGAAAAAGAAATAAAAGGAATTCAAATTGGAAAAGAAGTAAAACTGCCACTGTTTGCTGATGACATAATACTATACATAGAGAATCTTAAAGATGCTACCAGAAAACTACTAGAGCTAATCAATGAGTTTGGTAAAGTAACAGGACACAAATTAATGCACAGAAATCTCTTGCATTCCTATATACTAATGACGAAAAATCTGAAAGACAAATTAAGGAAACACTCCCATTTACCACTGCAACAAAAAGAATAAAATACCTAGGAATAAATCTACCTAGGGAGACAGAAGGCCTGTATGCAGAAAACTATAAGACACTGATGAAAGAAATTAAAGATGACACAAACAGACAGAGAGAGATATACCATGTTCTTGGATTGGAAGAATCAATATTGTGAAAATGACTATACTACCCAAAGCAATGTACAGGTTCAGTGCAATCCCTATCCAACTACCAATGGCGTTTTTAACAGGACTAGAACAAAAAATTTTACAATTTGTATGGAAACACGAAGACCCCGAATAGCCAAAACAATCTTGAGAAAGAGAAATGGAGCTGGAGGAATGAGGCTCCCTGACTTCAGACTATACTACAAAGCTACAGTAATCAAGACAGTATGGTACTGGCACAAAAACAGAAATATAGATCAATGGAACAGGATAGAAAGCCCAGAGATAAACCCATGCATCTATGGCCAACTAATCTATGACAAAGGTGGCAAGAACATACAGTGGAGAAAACACTGCCTCTTCAATAAATGGTGCTGGGAACACTGGAAAGCTACATGTAAAAGAATGAAATTAGAATGCTTCCTAACATCGTACACAAAAATAAACTGAAAATGGATTAAAGACCTAAATGTAAGGTCAGACACTGTAAAACTCTTAGAGGAAAACATAGGAAGAACACTCTTTGATATCAATCACAGCAAGATCCTTTTTGACCCACCTCCTAGAGAAATGGAAATAAAAACAAAAATAAACAAATGGGACCTAATGAAACTTCAAAGCTTTATCCAGCAAAGGAAACCATAAATAAGATGAACAGACAACCCTCAGAATGGGAGAAAATGTTTACAAACAAAGCAACTGACAAAGGATTAATCTCCAAAATATACAAGCAGCTCACACAGCTCAATATCAAAAAAACAAACATTTGTTTGTTAGAAGACCTAAATAGACATTTCTCCAAAGAAGAGATACAGATTGCCAACAAACACATGAAAGAATGCTCAACATCACTAATCATTAGAGAAATGCAAATCAGAACTACAATGAGGTATAACCTCACACCTGTCAGAATGGCCATTATCAAAAAATCCACAAACAATAAATGCTGGAGATGGTGTGGAGAAAAGGGTACCCTCTTGCACTGTTGGTGTGAATGCAAATTGATAAGCCGCTATGGAGATCAGTATGGAGGTTCCTTAAAAAACTAAGAATAGAACTACCATGTGACCCAGCAATCCCACTCCTGGGCATATACCCTGAGAAAACCATAATTCAAAAACAGTCATGTACGACAATATTCATTGCAGCACTATTTACAATAGCCAGGACTTGGAAGCAACCTAAGTGTCCATTGACAGATGAATGGATAAAGAAGATGTGGCACATATATACAATGGAATATTACTCAGCCATAAAAAGAAACAAAATTGAGTTATTTGTAGTGAGGTGGATGGACCTAGAATCTGTCATAGAAAGTGAAGTAAGTCAGAACGAGAAAAACAAGTGCTGTATGCTAACACATATATATGGAATCTTTAAAAAAAATGGTTTTGATGAACCTAGGGGCAGGACAGGAATAAAGACACAGACATAGAGAATGGACTTGAGGACACAGGGAGGTGGAGGGGTAAGCTGGGACGAAGTGAGAGAGTAACATTGACATATATACACTACCAAATGTAAAATAGATAGGTAGTGGGAAGCAGCCACATAGCACAGGGAGATCAGCTGGGTGCTTTACGACCACCTAGAGAGGTGGGATAAGGAGGGTGGAGGGAGACGCAAGAGGGAGGGGATATGGGGATATATGTATGCACATAGCTGCTTCACTTTGTTATACAGCAGAAAGTAACACAACAATGTAAAGCAATTATACTCCAATAAAGATGTTAAAAAAAATTACAACAATCGAGCCCTTTGGAATATTACCAATTATTTAAAGCATGTAATTGGAGCCCAAGAAGGAGAGCTGAGATAGTGGGGGGTTTTCTAACACTTCTCCAAAAATTTTTAAAGTTATCAACTCACAGAACCAAGAAGCACAGCAAACTATAAGCAAGATAAACACAAAGAAAGCACACATATGTATATTATAGTCAAACTACAACATCTTTAAAGTGCTGAAAGAAAAAAGTCAACCTACAATATACCCAAATGATTCCTTAAAAAGAAATACAAAATGAAGACATTTTTAGATAGATCAAAGATGAGAGAGTTTGTTGACAGCTGACCTAAACTACCAGAAATTGTAAAAGAAATTCTTTGGTCTAAAGGGAAATTATGTCAGATAAAAGCCAGATTAGCAGGAAAGGCCTAACATATTTAAAAAATTTTACTTTAGTTCATTGGGCCCAGCTGCTCCGCGGCATGTGGGATCTTCCTGGACCAGAGCACGAACCCATGTCCCCTGCATCGGCAGGCGGACTCTCAACCACTGCGCCACCAGAGAAGCCCCTATTTCATATATTCTTAGATAGACAGATACATACATACATACATAGATAGATTATAGTAAACTGCAAAAACTGGCAGGAAAATATTATGGAATATAGGGTCCCATTTCTAAAGGCAAGAAATAACCACAGAATACTTAATAGAACGCTAATGAGTGGTACAGAGCCATTATGAATGCAATTTAGGTGTCAGCAGGAGGGCAGTCACTCTATAATCCTGAGTTCCAGATATGATTTACTCAAACCCCCCATTTCCATGCCTTTAATTCCTCTGTTCTCTGCATGTTTGTGTGTATTTTTTTAAATCTCTGCTGTGACAGTGACACAAGCTGGGTCATAGCCCATGCTTTCTGTTCCCCTTACCCATTCCAGAATCATCTTGTAGAAAAAGATTGTATCAAGTAGCAGAAATTTTACTGAAGACAGCAGCCTGCATATCCCACTTCAAACAACTGAAAATTGTTTGTAGACCATTCCTGTTCTGAAATGGCCCTTCTTTATACTGCTGTCAAGGTTTTCTTACTGGCTTCCTCACTCATGTACCACTCATCCTTCCACCATCGCATAAGCTTCTCTCTTTGTCCTGCCACCTTTCTCATCCTTTTTTCTCTTCTTTTCTGTTCTCTCTCTCAATCAAAATTTGAGCTAACTCAAAATGTTCTCATGCAGAGAAGTTTAAACACTCTTCTCATTGCTTTGGCTCCTGTCCACTCTCACATTCATCCCAGATCTGCTTCATTGCATAACTCCAGGGCTGCTTACATTTTAGTTCGTGTAAATGGGGTTCCCTGGAGATGTGCAGTTCAGGGACAGAGCGTGGCGGCGCTACCTTCACTTTATTAAGGTATTTTCCTAATCAAAGACTGTTCTGGTGTCAACTATTATGCTAATAATCTCCCACCTACATTATATAAATGATCTACAAATTTTTTTTAGAAGATTGAATAAGTGGAAAACTATGCTATACACTTGGATGGCAAGTCTAATGGAAAAATGTCTAGGTGTCATCAGTTCTAATTAAGATATCAGCAGGTTTTTCTTTTCTTTTTTTGTTATATGACAACGATTTTATAATACATTTGAATAATTGAACAGGAGAGAAAATAAAGAAATACATCTTTTGGGAAAAAGTGAGAACAAATATTAGATCCTATAATGATCACTAATACATGTAACTGTCATCTATATAGTCATCTAACTAGCTAGTTTCCCATCTAGCTAACTGGTTATTTTTGATCTATCTTTTGTGGACCTCTGAAGCATCTCTTTTCCCTTCTTTCAATAACGTCTTCCCCTTCTTCAGGTACAAGGCATCACCCCCCAACTATGTATCCCATATGGTTTTGGGAAGCTGCCAATCACAGGATCCCATTCCCTGGCCTAAAGGTGGACATGCAACACAGGCAGGACCAATCAGAGTAAACTATCCTCTTGACCAAAATGATTGGTCCAGGGATATGTAAATGGCTCAAGTCACTCAGAGTTTTCCCTGGAAATATTCAAAATGAAGCTGAAAAAATATATCCTCTTCTGGGAAAGATAACTGGGATGATATTAGCCCAAGACTGCTGGCAGATATGTTTTTCTGCCAGTGGAAATAGCCCATCTGTTAAATGAAAGAACGAATCCAAGCAGAAGTAAGTAAACATGAGAGATGGAGTGAACAAGAAAAAAAATCCTGAAGGTACTGAGTCCCAGTTTGAATTTCTGAAGCTCCAGAACCTATCTGGTTCCTGAAGGTCTCCTCTCAAATCTCAAAGTTTTCCTAGTATATTTCTTATCATACAGACATAGCTACAGAGATAGAGATATAACTACAGGGAATATTTCTCCTTTCTCTGCCCACCTCTCTCCTGGTTACCCCACCCAGAAGAGGAAAGGAAATGCCATTCTGATTGTTTAGGATCCCAGACACGTTTTAGGGTTATGATTTATTATTGGATGATTTCACTCAGATAACGATGGTGATCATGGTGGGGATGGTATGGTGGTAGTAAGAGTATTAATATTTGTAGTAGTAGCACTGCAGTAATACTGCTCCTGGGTGTGCCAGAAAGTGCCTGGATGTCCTGAAGTTTCCTAGATATGATTTGCCTCTGGAGTTGAGGTGGGGCTCAGTGGTTTGCGATAATAGATGATATAGAATCCATAATTGGTATGGAATAATAGAATCTGAGCAGACAAGTCACATGAGTTATTTTACACAAACTCTAAGGGAGTTTTACCAAGGGTGGAACTCTCCAAATTTCTCCTTTACTGCAAACACTGGGACCCTTCTTATTTGGCGAAAATCTGGGCATTCTATCTTAGCTTTAAGCTATCTAAGTTGGCTTGTGTATTTCTCTGGGTTATCCTATGTTACGCAAGGATAATAAGGCCTCCCAAGTATACTGCACTATTGAGAGAGCTCAAGATTCCCTTTCTAATTCTTCCCGGCATGCTTTTCTGCCATTCCCTCTCATTCGTCACCTGCTTTTTCCTCCCTTACCTTTAGGGAGCTCTCTAATGAAGCCACTCTCTAATGAGTCTTTCTTCTGTCTTGGATGTTTATTCATTGATTCATTTATTTATTCAAATCTATATTTAGTAAGTACCTACTATGTGCCATCATTGTTCCAGTTGTACCCAGGTGCTTTTAGCATGATAGGAAAACAGATACGGAAACACTTTAATACAAAATTGTTAAATCCAGCCCCATTTAGCAAGGCCATGATAGGGTTGGTCTAGCAACCTTGTCTCAGTATCTCAGTGTTTCCTTCCTTTTCTTTCCTGTGTTATCTACCCAGTTTCCTCCCAGGGGTGTAGCTGGGGACACTTAGTTCAATCTTCTATTCATAAGCAAATTCTAGCAACTCCTAAACTTCTCATAGCTCTGCTTACAAAGCAGGGAAAGAACAACTGCCCCCAACTATAACACTTGGTGCCTTCCTCTGTAGGCATACCATAATATCAGAGCCCCTGGCCATAATTCCAAAACACTTGGCTTTCTCTAGGGCAGGGATAGGAAGTAGGGAAAATTCCACAACCCTGATCCTGCAAAATAATTCCTACTGCCCTACCGGACATGGCAATGGCAGGGCAGTAGGAGGACACATGAACTTGAGGACAAATGATAGCAGTAACTTCACTTTTGGCTACTGAAAATATAATTCCATGCAATAAATTGCTCTCATAAAATTGAATTCAGTAGTTCATTTGTATTAGTACTTATATTATCTGTGTAGATTAAAAAGTGAGCTTTAAATTTCAGTTTTACATACTTTTATTTACTTTCCTCTCATACTTCAATTGCTTAGCATCCTAAAATACCATCTACTATGACTGGCACAGAGGCATGGTTTAATTACCGTTTAATTTTATAACAGAGTTTAACTGTATTTTTTGTTGTTTTTTGGATTGTGTAGTAATGCAAAATTGTGACTGGATTTAAAAATCTTTTTTATTATAAAAAGTAGTGTATGCTTGCTGTGCAAATAGAGTTAAGAAATAAAAAGAAATTATCCTATTTTTTGCTCTCAAATTCCACTTCCCAGAAGTCACACCGTTTGATATGTGTCATTCCAGATTTTTAAGCATGTACAGTTGTTCCCCACAAATGAGCTTATGACTGTGTATACACACACACACACGCACACACACACACACACACACATGCACACACACTCTTATATTTAGCTTTTTCCACGTAACAATCTGTCCATGTCATCCAGATATTTCACAGTACAGATGTACTATGATGCACTTAACTGTTTATCTATTGAAATACAATTTAAATGATTTTAGATTTTCACTATTACAAACATTGTTACAATAAGTGACTTTGTAATGTATATTCTTGCATGCTTATGTGATGTATCTGGAAGGCAACTTTCTAGAAATGGAATTGCTGGGCCAAAGATTAGATGTACTTGATATTTACATAGATACCACAAAAATGCCATCCAAAAAGGTTATGCCAGCCTGTGTTCTTACCAACAGCATGTGTCTGAGAGCATCTGTTTTAAATCTTTGCCAATCTGTTAGTGAAACATGGTACAGCATTGTTATTTTGATATGCATTTCTTTAATCGTGGATGAGATCTAGCACTTCTCATACATGTATTAACCATTCATATTTCTTCTTCTCTGAGTTATATTCTTTTTGAGACTGGATTTTTATATTGCAAATAATTTCTAAGAAAGAGTACATGGTTTTGCGTTTCATATTAAGAAACTCTGAAAATTTTAAAGCTTATAATTAAAATTAGAATTATATTGGTACCAGGGTCATGTATAATGAAATAATGGTTTTTACTTTGGGGAAAAGCTCTCCAGTCCATCTGTGTCTACTTGCATTCGCCATACCCAGGAATGATAGTCTCAGACATTCACATACTCTTTAAAAAGCTGCACAATGACATGTTTTATTGTAACCATGAGGCTCAAAAATATAAAAGTCATAGAGGATGGGCTGGCTCAGTGCCAATAGCACAGAAAACAGCTTTTCAGAGGTTATGTAAGAAGGAGGTAAGAAACTACATGATTATGCCATGTGTGAAATTAAAAAGCTGGGGTTGGCCCAGATCTCAAGTGCAGCTGGGAAAGAAACAGGAGCAGTAGTCAAATGCAAAGGAGAAAATCACCAGCACTGGTGTGAATTCGAATACTGTTTGCCACACAAAGATTAAGCAAAGGACCTATTTATCTTTGTTTCAATTCAAGGTAAGTAGATCTCCAACATAGGGAAGCCCCTGAGTAGGACAAACCAACTGCTTTAGTTTTAGTTTGTTTGGTGGTGGTTGTTTTTGGTTGCAAGTGCAGGAGCCTGACTCAAACTAGTTCAGGCTAAAGGAGAATTCACCGGTTTATGTAAAAGAAAGTTGAGAGATTAACAATGTTCTAGTGTCAGTGAGTTCACGGCTGATTCTAAAGGGCTGTGCCTTATCCTCCAGCTCTTGCCTGCTTTTCTCTGCTTGGGCTCCTTCTCAGGCAGGCTCTCCCTACAAGGTAGAAGAGATGGCTGAGAATATAAAGATGGATAAGACATCATCCCTATTTTTTTTATTATTTTTTTATTTTTTATTTTTTGGCGGTACGCGGGCCTCTCACTGTTGTGGCCTCTCCCATTGCGGAGCACAGGCTCCGGATGCACAGACTCAGCGGCCATGGCTCACGGGCCCAGCTGCTCCGCGGCATGTGGGATCTTCCCAGACCGGGGCACGAACCCGTGTCCCCTGCATCGGCAGGCGGACTCTCAACCACTGCGCCACTAGGGAAGCCCTTCTTTTCATTTTATAAAAATTTATTATTAAGGTCATTTCCAGAGAATGCATCTTTATCCCCTTTACTTAAACTAATTCCTTCTTTTCTTGGACTATTTTTGTTCTCTTTCTACATATAATCACTATAGTAAATTCTGGAATATATGTAATTTTTTACCTTTTCACAAAGTCACATTTCATATTTCATTTATTTCATTTGTACTTGCCCAAGAATGTAATCTTTATATTTTTATTAATGGCTACCTAATCCTAATTGTTCATTGACTCAATGCACTTTTTTTTAATATTTAAAGAGCAATTTTAGGTTCACAACAAAATTGAGGGAAAGGTACACAGATTTCTCATGTACCCCCTGCCTTCACACATGCGTAGCCTCCCCCATTACCAACATTCCCCATTAGAGTGGTACATTTGTTACAATTAATGAACCTACATTGACACATCATTATCAGCCAAAGTCCATAGTTTACAGTACAGTTCATTCTTGGCATTGTACGTTCTATGGGTTTGGACAAATGTTAATGACATGTATCCTCCATTATAGTATCATAGAGAATTTTCAATGCCCTAAACATTCCCTGGGCTTTGCCTACTCTTTCCTCACCTGTACCCACCCCCGAACCCTGGACAACCACCGATCTTTTTATTGTCTCCATAGTTTTGCCTTTTCCAGAATGTCATATATTTAGAATCATACAATATGTAGCCTTTATTTTTTATTTTATTTTGTTATTTTAAAATTAATTTTTATTGCAGTATAGTTGCCGATAAGTAGCCTTTTAAAATTGGCTTCTTTGGGCTTCCCTGGTGGCGTGGTGGTTGGGAGTCCGTCTGCCGATGCGGGGGACACGGGTTCGTGCCCCGGCCTGGGAAGATCCCACATTCCGCGGAGTGTGTGGGCCCGTGAGCCATGGCCGCTGAGTCTGCGCGTCGGGAGCCTGTGCTCCGCAACAGGAGAGGCCACAACAGTTGAGAGGCCCGCGTACCGCAAAAAAAAAAAAAAGACTTCTTTCACTGAGTAATATGCATTTAAGTCTCCTCCATGTCGTTTAATGGCTTGTTGGCTCATTTTTTTTTGACACTGAATAATACTCCATTGTATGTACCACAATTTGTCCATTCACCTACTGAAGGACACCTTGGTTCCTTCCAAGTTTTGGCAGTAAAGAATAAAGCTTCTATAAACATCCATATGCAGGTTTTTATGTGTGGACATAAAATTTCAACTCCTTTGGGTAACTACCAACAAGCATGATTGCTGGATCTTATGGTATGAGTATAGTTCATTTCGGATGAAGCTGCCAAACTGCCTTCCAAAGTGGCTGTCCCATTTTGCATTCCCACCAGCAATGCATGAGAGTTCCTGCTGCTCCTCCACATCATGGCCAGCATTAGGTGTTGTCAGTGTTCCAGATTTTGACCTTTTTAATAGGTATATAGTGGAGTCTCGTTTTAATTTGCGTTTCCCTGATGACATGTGTTGTGGAGCAGCTTTTCATAAACTTATTTGTCATCTGTATATCTTCTCTGGTAATGTGTCTGTTCAGACTGTGGCCTATTTTTAATCAGGTTGTTTGTTTTCTTATTGTTGAATTTTAAGCGTTCTTTGTATAATTTGGATAAGTCCTTTAACAGATGTGTCTTTTGCAAATATTTTCTCCCAGTCTGTGGCTTGTACTCTCATGCTTGTGACATTGTTTTTTGCAGAGCAGAAGCTTTTAAGTTTTAATAAGCCTAGCTTATCCATTATTTCTTTCATGGATCATCCCTTTGGTGTTGTATCTAGAAAGTCATCACCATAAGCAAGGTCATCTAGGTTTTTTCCTATAGTATCTTCTAGAAGTTTTTATAGTTTGCATTTAGATCTGTCATCCATTTTGAGTTAATCTTTGTGAAGGGTTTAAGGTCTATGTCTAGAGTCACTTTTTTTGTGTGCATGTGGATGTCCAGTTGTTCCAGCACCATTTGTTGAAAACACTATCTTTGCTCTATTGTAATGCCTTATCTCATTTGTCAGATAAGTTCACTATCTATACCAGGGTCTATTTCTGGGCTTTCTATTTTGTTCCATTGATCTATTTGTCTAGTCTTTCACCAATAACACACTGTCCTGATTACTATAGCTGTATAGTTAGTCTTAAATTGGGTAGTGTCATCCTTGACCTTTGTTATTTTCTTTCAATATTTGTTGACTATTCTGTTTTTTGCCTCTCCATATATGCTTTAGAATCATTTTGTCAATATCCACAGAATAACTTTCTGGGATTTTGATTGGGATTGCCTTGGATTTATATATCAAGCTGGGAAGAACAATATTGACTCTTCCTATCTATGAACATGGAATACCTCTCCATTTATTTAGTTCTTTAATTTGGTTCTTAAGAGTTTTACAGTTTTCCTCATACAGATCCTGTACATATTTTGTTAGATTTATACCAGTTATTTCATTTTTGTAAATTGCATTGTGTTCTTAATTTCAAATTCCACTTGTTCACTGCTAGTATACAGGAAAGCAATTGACTTATGTGTATTAATCTTGTATCCTGCAAACTTGCTATAATCAATTATTAGCTCCAGGATTTTTTTTGTCACATCTCTTAGATTTTCTACATAGATGATCACACCATCTGCAAACAAAGACAGTTTAATTTCTTCCTTCTCAATCTGTATACCTTTTATTAAATTTTCTTCTCTTATGGCATTAACTAGTACTTCCAGTATGGTGCTGAAAGGAGCAATGAGAGGGAATATCCTTGCCTTATTCCTGATTTTAGTGGGAAAGCTTCTAGTTTCTCACCACTAAGTGTGATGTTAGCTGTAGATTAGCGGGTCACGAACCCGCGTCCCCTGCAGCGGCAGGCGGACTCTCAACCACTGCACCACCAGGGAAGCCCCTGTTTTTCATTTTTAAAATCAAGTTGAGGATGTTCCCATTTATTTCTAATTTACTGAGAGTTTTTATGATGAATGGGTATTAGATTTTGTCAAATGCTTCTTCCGCATCTATTGATATGATCATTTTATTTTTCTTTTTTAGCCTATTGATGTGATGGATTATGTTAATTGATTTCCATTGAATCAGCCTGTGTGGCTGGGATAAATCCCACTTGGTTGAGTTAGGAAGTATTCTTTCTGATTCTGTCCTCTAAAAAAGATTGTAGAGAATCAGTATAACTTCCTCCTTAAATGTTAAATCAAGGTACACTTTTAAAGTACAGTTTGTACTTGGTAACTATATGATAGCTTAGAGTGAAAGAGCTTAAATCCTAAGCACAGTGCCCTGAATTATCATCATGGGAAAAGGAAGTGCTAGATCACCTAGAAACCTGTCCTTGGTTTGTTTCAGAGCACTCCTCTCCTGATTTCTACATTTACTGAAAACCTACTATATGACAGCAGGCATTGTACTAGGTGCTTGATAATTAATTAATTAATTACACATGCACATATATGCATATATGTGAATATATATATATCTATTTATTTTGTTTAAAATTAAAATTTTTTATTTTGACATAATTTCAGACCTTTGTTACAATAAGTGAATAAAGAATTTCTACAAATCCTTCACTCAGATTCCTCAAATATTTACATTTTATTATCATTTCTCTTGGAGACTTTCAGCCATGATGTTCCATTATTCTTAAATACTTCAGCATATATTTCCTAAAAACAAGAACATTCTTTTATATAACCATAGAACAATGATTAAAATAAGGAAATTAGCATTGATGCAAAAGGATTGTCTACTATATGGATTGTATTCAAATTTTGACAATTGTTCCAATAAGTGTCTGCTATAGGAAAACAAAATTCTGGATCATACGTTGCATTCAATTTTTATTTAATTTGGAATAATTCCTCACTCTTCCTTTGTCTTTCATGACATTGACATTTTTTTAGGAGTACAGGCCATAAATTTTGTAGAATGTCCCTTAGTTTGGGTTTGTCAGATGTTTATTCACAATTAGATTCAGGATATGACTTTTGGTAGGAATAACACAGAAGCGACATTGTGTTCTTCTCAATGCATCATTTCAGGAGACACATAATGCCAATTTATTCCATGTCCCTATTTTTAAAGTACTTAGCATCTAGGAGTGGTGACAGGCACGCAGAGAAATAACTTTGACGTAGTCTGATTATCACAAGTCAGATGTACATGTGCGTAGACATGTTTTATTCATTCTTCATATTTTCTTGGCTTACCTTTTTGCTCCAACCATTGCTGTTGCAGCCAACTATGCTCTGCCACAGCCTTGCCTCAATTGCATGGAGCATCTCCTACTTTGCAGTAGGAATTCTCTGCCACCACCACCTGGGATGCCTGCAGAAGCCCATCCAGCTATTCTGGCACAGGCACAGACTGGAAAGTGCTGACACTCACTGGAGAAACCACTGAGGGGTAGAGCCAGTGAATCAATCATCAACTGATTCTGTGTCAGTCAGTTCTGACAATTCTGAGGCACAATTACACAGTTCTTCAAAGGCTCTCATCAGGACAAAGCTCTTGGTACCCACAGTGGTGACCAGCTCAAAAATGCATGCTTGGATTGGCTTTCTTTCCTTCTATTTACCATTCTTCTCCATACTCACACTCCTGTCTCTTGGAATTACTTCCAAAGCAAACCAACGGCATCTAAACCCTTGTCTCAGACTCTACCTTTCGAGGGAACCCAAGATAAGACATTTGATCTCAGGAGTAGACCTAGAAAGCAGACACCCAGAAAAGGATTCTGGAACTGAATCCCTCGCCAGACACTTGCACTTTTGGTGCAAAGTGTGGGTGGTGATAACCCCTGGCCTGAATCAGCATCACTAAGACTTTTACTGGTAGATGACTGGGATGAATTATAGGTAGAAGGTCAAGCATTTGTTTATGAACTAAGGATAACCCTTGAACAGCTGGAAGGCAATGGTAATTATAAGACCTGTGGATTGGCTTATTTTTGTTAAGGGCTCATGAAAACTTAAAAAAAAAGAAAAAGAAAAAGGAAAGAAAGAAAAAAAAAGAAGGGACAGGCTCAAGTTACCAACTTTCAAGTCTAGGCAGGCTGTGAAAACCAGAAAGCATCCAAGGCAGTATTTAAAGAGGTGTTTATCTTTTGTATCCACAGAGCAAACTGTGCTCACAATCAGACCCAGGATTGAGTTGTAAGGTAGCATAGCTACAAAGGAGACTGAAATACTGTCTTGACAAGTCTTCTATGCCAAAGGCAGGGACCTAAAAGGGAATAACTGGAAACCTGAGACTTGCAACAGTAGCATTTAGATGAACAAGCCTGAGAAATGTCAAAATGTCTTCTGAAATCTGTGTTGGTACAAGTAGCTTCCTCTGCTCTGTTTAAGAATAGCCTACCTTTTCTGGAGCCCCTGCAAAAACCTGTATGAAGCAATAGACACATAAACAAAGATCTGTAAGACCTGGTTAATATTTATTTACCTGAAGGAACTGAGGAGTGAATCCTGAAAGTGTTGGACCAGTGAAGGCAAGTGTGGACAGAAGAGAATTAACTAACATTGAAAAACACCTGGAGTTTCATGACATAGCAAGGACACATGGAGCTAGTTCTAATATATTGCTGGGATGGCTCCTTAAAGCTTAGATAGGATGAAGGCCTATAGCAAATGAAGGAGAGATTCTAGAAGTGCCTTGACTTCCTTGAGGAAGGTGTCAGAAGGCTCTGGGAGGTTAGAATGTAAGAACAAATGTATAATATTATACCTGAGAACCCACCATCTGACTATGTCTCTTGTAAGAGCCCAGTGGACACACCTATCTCCAAGGCAGTAAGAAATACAGTGGTGAGGGTACCACTGGCATCTTTGAGAAGCTCAGTGGTATTTATCCACTGTAGGTGACAGTAAGAGATGCTGCTATGGGACTGGGCTCCTTAATATTAATTCGATTGATAAGAACACAAAATAGCAGAGGCCAGATGGTAGTACCTGACCAACAGAAGGAAGTGTACATAATTGTGATAATGCAAGGCCAGAATGGCAACCAGAATATCTTCACCCACAGGGCTCTGTTATAATGACTAATAGACCATGGTGTGTCTCAGGGCAAGTTAAATGAGCATCCACTAGGGTGTTACTTGATCTATATGTACAACCACACACACACACACACAAAAATCAACAGCTGGTTAAAAGAAGGCAGATGACAAAGAAACTATAAGGGACTTAAAATAACTACACGCATGCAGTTAGGGCAATTATCAACAATAAGATACAAAAAGGTCATAAACTAGCTGCCGTTTTGGAGGTGTGGGGAGCAAAGGCATGGTATTTCCCCAAATCCCTGCACACAGTAGCACCAAGGGGCTGGCCAGACCACCTAAGCACCCCACCTCCAGCCCAACCCACCAATAGGCCCCTACCAGTCATCCCATTGAAGGAACCAGCCTGCCCTCCTTGGAGCAAGCAAGGGCACCTGTTACTTGGTTTCATTCCCTCGTGCTGCATGCAGCACAAGTCCCAGTAAAAGCCTTACCTGAATTTCTTATCTGGCCTCTTATCAATTTCTATTGATTAAAGGGTCCAAGGACACGGGGTCGGTAACAGCACCACATCCCTAAATTAAAAACATGTCAAATTCCACATATTCCCCTTAATTCTCTAATTTGATTTTATCTACACCAGTGACATAGGGTAAGGAGGGGCAAGATGAAGACTGAATTGTTGAAGCGAAAATTATTTCTGTCCATGTTAAAAGGTGTCTGAAAGCAGTTTGGAGCTCCAAAGGCAGAACCCTAATTCTGACTAGTTCTGCATACTGGGTGGAAGAGTCAAAACCAAAATTCTTGGTTTGGGCCAGGACCAAAAGAATGAAAATGTTGCTTTTTCTCATTTCAGTCTGAGAAAAATGCTTTTTCTCATTTCAGTCTGAGAAAAAGCAACAGTGCTGGAACACAGACATAGCCAGCCACAAAGTTAACAGGGAAGCTACTTTTTCCCCCCTGCGATGCAGCATCTGTCAAATGCCATATCTACCCCTCCTTGAGTGATACTGTTCTCTTGCCAGTGATGCCCAGATCCACTTTACTATTTTCGTTTATTACTAGACTACCCAATTACTGAACGGGCCCTCTCCTCACGACAGCATCCAATCCCTGGTTAATCCTCTTTTCCTAATCCCGCCTCTGAAACAGCATCCAATCCAGAACTGATCCCTGCTCTCCCTAGACCTAGAGTCCTTTGGCGGGAACCTAAACTTTACAAAAGACTCTTTCTCCTCCCTTTTCCAGTGGTATCCAAGCTTCCTCTGGAGTGCCCTTCCTCTTGATTTACAAATAAATCTGATGTTATCGGATTGCAGGCTTCTTCCAGTTTGGCTTTAACACGAGACAGGTTAGTATCAGGATCTCTACTAGATGTTCCACGATTTTTGCTACATCGTCCTCTGAGCAGATTGGATTTTCGATTTTTAATAGCTAAAAACAAAGATAAATGCTTTCTATAACAGTCGCATCAGCACATTTCTAGAAAGCAATCCCCTCCACCCCCCATGCAGCCCTAGTATCCGTTTAATAATGGCTTTAGTCATTTTATCTGGTTCTCATTTCAGCGAATTCAGCTTAAATGACTTCGGTTCTGAATTCCTGGATTACATTAAAATGTAGCAGATGGGGGCGTGCGGGCTTTGAGGGCGTACGTTCTTAACGTGGTTACTCTTAATTCAAGACCAATGAGGGCAGGTTGCGATCATTTTTAACAGGCTTCTCCAGGAGGAAATCCCGAGCTTTATCCGTGTTTTCCCGGGCGCCCCCCGGAGGCATAAATTGCGGGATGGCCTTTTTGAATGCGGAGAAAGGGGTGCGTGTTTCGTCTTCTGGAGCGATGCACATTTGGATTCAAGCCTGAGAGCCCAAAACCTAGTACCTGGAGCGAAGTGATGGTTCCACTCCGGGTCTCTGAGAAGCGGTCCCGGGGGTCTCGTATCGGGACAGTGGGGTTTGCGGGCTTGGCCGCCCCGACTGCCGGGGATCCCGAATCTCGGCTGCGCCTCTCCGGAGCCCTGCTTTCGTTCTCGTGCCGCCGCTTGGTTTCTCACGTTAACTACCCGGATGCCCAGCAGCCGACTCCCCGGGGTAGCCAGAGGCGCACAGCTGCCTGGGGCGCGGGCCCGCTTGCGAGTGGCAGCGCCCACGCCCAGAGCCTTCCGCCCGCCTGCCCCGGCGCAGTGCAGCAGAGCGCGCTCCCGCTCGGGCCGGCCCGGCACGCGCGCACGCGCGCAGCGACCCGTGCGCCCCGAGGGGGGAGGGGGCAGAGGGGGCGTCACGGGGGAAAGGGAAGGAGGAGGAGGAGGCGGCCGCGTTGCCTCCGTCGGGGCTCGAGCTCGCCCTCGCGCTCGCCCTCCGCCTTGCCCGAACCCTGCGAGGGTGAAACGCTTTCTCCCGGCATGCAGCGGGAGGAGGGATTTAACACCAAGATGGCGGACGGCCCGGATGAGTACGAGACCGAAGCGGGCTGCGTGCCCCTTCTCCATCCAGAGGTGAGAAACGGCGCCGAGCCCATTCCTAGCCCTGCGATCCTCCAACCTTTCTCCCCCGGACTCGCAGGGGGCGGTGGCCTGCGTGTTCGGGGTAGTGGAACGCGCGGAAGTTGGGGAGGGCGGGGAGGCAAATCCAGGCCCGAGCGCGGCTGTGAGCGGATAACGGGGGAGGAGATAGCGGGGCGGGCCCGGCCGGGGCGGGCTCTGGGACGCCGTCCCTGGCTGTGCCTGGAGGACAGAGGTGGAGATGTTGACGGTTCTACTCTGTCGCCGCGCTACTCGCGGGTGCACTGGCGGCGGGGGCCTGGTGCTTGTTTGGAACCGCACGTTAAGCTCTAGTCCTGCTCCAAGCCTCTCGGGGCGAGAAGGAAGCGCGTGTGGGTTTGATTTCTTCTCTTTTCCTTCGCCAGAGTGAATGACGGTTATCTATTTCTCCCATTTGGCTCACTGGGGGGGAGTGTAGGGGACGAACACAGTTTTTTGGCCAAAGTGATGTCCTTCCCGTGATGCAGTAGGCAGCACCTCGGGGCCCCTTGTGTCGGATGTCCTTCTTTGAGCGTTTGTCCTTAAGCGATTAAAAGAGAGGTCAAAACTTTTGGGAATAGACCCACGCTCACATTAGCTTGTCAAAGTACCGTGTTTTTTCGGGGGGGGGGCGGGAGCCAGAGGAGGACAGTGCAACACGTTTCCCATCACATGAGTATCTTCACCTGTAAGTAAACAGTGCCCCTCTCCAAGATCAGTAGCATTCTGTTAGTTTATAGCCGAGCTAGTGGTAGTTCAGGCCTGGAAGCAATTCTTGATGCATTCCGGTTTTTAATGATCCACAGTGATGTGCGGAGGGCAGCAGCAAAGCTTGCTGAAGAACTCCTGTGGTTTTTATGAGCTTAAGGGTTGAAGACAATCTTTGTGTTGTAGGGTGAACAAACATGGAAGTCTCTACCTGGTTATCTTGTATTAGAATGATTCCGTTTATTTCTGGAGTTGGGATTATACCATGCTTATATTACTTAGTATAATATAAATACAAGCACTTACCCATGTTATATGTTAATACTCATCACCTTCTCATTCATCACTTTGACTTATCAAAAACAGTGGCACAGTTCCTTAGGAATATACCTGGGCCACTCTCAATGAAAAGGCTACTTTGGATTTCTGACAAACAGAGTTCTACAGTAAAACTAAACTTTTTTTTTTTTTTGACCAAAGTGGTAAAAAAAAAACTCTCAGAATTGGCATCGGAGACATCTCTCTTTTAGTTCACACTTTAGGCCCTAAAAATATATCAAGAAATAGACAAAGTTTTCAGATGATGCATTGAAAATGTTGCTAAGGAATATTTCTATTCATCTACTCCTGTGAAAGTATTTTAAATACTTAAATATTGATTCTATAACATAACTCTTCTCTCTTCATAAACCTTTGCTTTGTGAAATAGTTCATTGTTTGGTACTTTAGGAATAATTTCAACAGGCAACAAATCCAGAAATTGCTTGGTATATTGTAATGGCCTGTAGGCTTGGAATTTAGAGACCAGTCTTCAGGTTGCCATTTAATAGACTATTACTAGAAAATCAACTTCCTCATCATTGAAAGTGGAAGTTGAAGTAGATGATATCTACCATTCCTTTTTGCTTGACAAATACAAGGTCCACTTAGTTTAGGTGTTTTGAGTCTTAAGCTCATAACTACCAGGCCTAAGGTCTTTCTGAATTTTTGCTGTGGTTAGTTTTGCATTCGCACCTGGTACAGACCTGGTATAGTTCTGCTGCTTTCTTGCTGTGCATTCTTGGGCAAGCTACTTCCCTGAGTTTTGGCTTCATGATTTATAATAATGGGATGAAATAATAATAACGAATAAGCTAAGGATTAAGTGAGATAATATATTCATTTTTGTTGTTAAAGTAAGCGGTGTCTTCCTACTCCCTTGGAAAGAAACCTAGCAAACCTTTTTTGCGTTGGTGAGCAAATAATAGTACCATTTACTCGTTTTTGGAGAGAACATAGACTTTTGGTCAAACTTGGGTTCCAATTCTGGATTTGTAGTAATTAGCCAGGTAACCTGAGACAGGTTCTTAATCTCTTAAAACCTCAATTTGTGCATCAGAAAATGGAGATGCTGCCTAGTTCACTTGGCTTTAAGGGATTAGGTGAGACTCTTTGTTGAGGTTTAAGAACTGGCACATTGTATGTGCTCAGTTAATGTTACTCCTTTCTCCACCAAAAGGAGGGTGGTGTTATATATTTATTTTGATTTTGATGACTGGTGTAGAAACTTGTGTGGGTTTTAATTTAGTGGAATAGGATCTTGTAGGAACAAGTTTATTTTACTTTTTATGTTCAAATTTAACAGTGTCACAAAAATAGTTTCTCACTATTTGTTGAATAGATGAATTATTTGTGGGATAAAGAAATTAGCTATCCTTAAATCTCCTGTTAGTATGCAGACTGCTCACTGTTAAAACTTTTCTTAGGGAATTATGTAATTAGATTAACAACGAACCCTTCTTTTTAGAGATATTTGCTATGAGAGAACCTTACTTTTCAATTAATTAAATAATCCATTCATTTAGTCAGTCACTTAAACATCTGTTTATCTTGAGACTTCAGTATATTTGTGGTAAATACAGTGAGAAACAGTATAGGATACTGGTCAAGAGCCAAGACTGGTGACAAATGGAGAATCTAGGTTCTGCCACTTACTATCATCATGGTCAAATTACATTTTACGCTTTTGTGAAATTAGGATAATAGTACCTACCTCTTAGAGTCGTTGTGAGTATTAACTAGAATATTGTTTGTAAAACAGTCATCACAGACCTAGGCATGCAGACTGCCAAGCAAATGTAAAGGGTTCTGACATATAGTGAGTACTGATGCTGTTGACTTTATTTTCTGATGAAATAAGATTGTTTTATTTTAATGGAAGAAATTAGAGGCTATTTGGAAAAAGATAAACTGAGTATCAGGGGATTAGGGTGCTAATCCCAGCTCTTCCATTTTAGGCTAGTGGACATTTAAACTACACTTAGTTTCTTTGCTTTTAAGATAAAGAGGCTAGACTGGACGCTCTCTTCAGATTTCTTTAAACTCTAATGCTCTGTTGTATGTTGTGATTTTTCAAGATTGATAGGCTTGAGCATCTCTATCTGCTAGATGCATAGCACTGTACTAGGTTATATGGATGAAAATAGAATAAATAGAATAGCTTCTGCTCTCCAGAAGTTAATGATCCAGTTGGAAAGATATCAGAATACAAATAAGTGCTGAAATGAGAAGTGTAGCCTGTAAGTAGGTTCGGATTCCTGTTATCTAGAATGGTTAGAAGTAAAACTTCAGCAGAGATAAAGACCATATGTTG
Organism: Neophocaena asiaeorientalis asiaeorientalis; assembly: GCF_003031525.2. Lineage (NCBI taxonomy): Eukaryota > Metazoa > Chordata > Mammalia > Artiodactyla > Phocoenidae > Neophocaena > Neophocaena asiaeorientalis. The sequence goes on along the minus strand of NW_020185339.1, from coordinate 7,560,761 downwards.
GTCTACAGGTCCAGCTGGCTTGCTGTCACCAGCCTTCCGTTTCACTCACTAGTACGTCCTCAGTAAGCCTTCTCTGCTCTTTCATAGAATGAGGCCACAATACTCCCTTCAGCCAGAGTATTTATAAGGGCTCTCTGTCTCAGCAAGGTCTGACTCAGAGCTTTGAACTGGATTGCCTAGATTACCTGGGGCTTTCATCTCTTGCTTGCTTCCTTTTTTTCTCAATTTCAAACTACTGCCTTTTCTCTAATGTCTCATTTTTTTTTTAATGGTAACTTTTTTGCTTCACAGTAAATTTGTCCATATTCATGTCTCATTTTTTCTTTGTTTAGAATATTAAACTGAAGAACTACTACATCTCCTGTCTTTACAGATTTTACAGAATCTATTTTTTGAAACTTTTCTTCAGTGAAAGTGATTTTGCCTTTTTCCATTACTAATTTTTTTTGCCCGATTATATAGAGATACACATGTGTACAGATATATAAATTAACTCATTTGTTTTCATAAAGCAGATGGAAAGTTACTTTGAAAATTACTTTTCTTTTTCTGATAGATTGCTGGCACACTCTTTCCCTTCAAAACATGTCTTTCTGTCAGTCTTTAGGATCTGATGCCTTTTTTATTCAGCAAAAATGCTATAGGCCATATACTTGTAATTTAGATTTAAAAATACTATACCCTAAGCATAGTAACTACTGAGTCAATATATAAAAATGAAAATGCCACTAATGGGTGACCTCATGGATTGTGGCAAAGCCAGAGTTGAAAATTACTGACGTGTAGAACCAAAAAATTATATTTGATTGTGAGAAATGCCATTTTACTGTTTTGACATCTTTGTTTTGTTTCGATCCCTACTTTTATTTAATTTGTGAGACCTATCCCAAAAGTATTTATTAAGAGGGGACTGTGGAGTGGGTAAATATAAGAGGATGCAGGTTAAAAGTGAGAGTGCTGGTGTTTGGCTACTTGAGTTCAGATCCTAGTTTTGTACTTACTAGCTTTGTGACTCTGGGCAAGTTATTGAACTGTGTTCCAATTTTCCAGACTAAAACGGGAATATAATAGCTCCTACCTCATGAAGCTGTCGTGAAGATGAAATGAGAGAATATATATAAAGTTCTGTGTCTGGCACTTAGTAACACAATACATGTTAGATATTAATGTTATGATTAGTTATTAATATCTCAAGCAATAGTAGTATACATATATTAGATATTGAGGCAACTGTCTAGGTAGCTAAGATAACGAAAATTGGGGTTTGAGGAGAGGACAGGCAGAGTACTCTTTATTATAAGCCTTTTTTGCACTATTTAATGTTCTTAAAGATGTGTGCTTTGATATGAAGAGTGTTTGTTGAGCATCTCAGTATGGTCTTGATGCTTTGATAGGCCATAGAGTAATGAGGAATACAGAATAAGGCATTGTAAAATAACAAAAGATGAATTGGAGGCCTTCAGATCCCTCAGGATAGATGAACGTGTGTGTGTGTGTGTGTGTGTGTGTGTGTGTGTGTGTGTGTGTATGTATTTTGTTAAAAATTTAAAATGCATTGTGGACCTCCTTTCCTCTAGAGAGTATCCTAAGGGTGTATTAGGGTAGTTAGGGTTGGTTAGTCATTTAAAGTGTCTTGATGTAGTGTGATTTTAACAGAACTCCCAACAGCCACATAATCCAGAGAGATGTTATTTCAATATCAGGGTTATGTGAAATTCTCTTTCAAAGCATCATCTATTTCTAATATTATTTTATGATTGGATTGTATTACAGATAGATAATTCAAGAATAAAATATCAAATAGTTTAAGCTTTGGAATTTAAAAAGTTGATTCAAGGCAGTATTTTATTTATAAAATATGCAAGTAAAATTCTCACCCAGTGCAATAATTATCCATTTGTAGGATGATATCTTCTGTTAAATTCTCCTTAAAATAGAGCTACAGGCATCTAATTTGAAAGTAGAGTGAAACTTGAGCCTTCTTTAAATGAGATATTATGAAGAACTTTATTTCCTGAATTATAGACGGCTAACAGAATATTTTTGATTTTTGTCTCAAATCGTGTTGAAAATTTTCCAAATGAATTACTCTACTTTCTAGGGTTAATACATACTAAATATGATAGAATCTTTCTTTGATAACTCAGAATATTATAGTGTCCTAGGCTCATCTTTCTGATTACTGATAAGTATTGTTGAGGAGATGGAAATGATAGGGCTAAATGTACCTGAAGGGGTTTCTTTGTATATATATCAGATAACCTGTGTTTTTTATCAGTTGTTTTATACTAGGAAAAATCAAGTGAAAAATACTGTTAATTACTGATTGAGATGTTACTGTACCCTCATTCAGTTTTTTAACATGTATGTGTGTGTGTGTGTGTGTGTGTGTGTGTATTATGAACATCTGTTAATTTATGAAGGATTTAATGAAGGATGAACAAAACTGGTGACTAAAACTATCCCCATTATCATTAAAATAAATGAACAAATGAACGTATGAACAAACCCTTTTGTGAGCTGAAGAAGTTGCTTGTCGTGTTAGTTAGAATCCTTGGATTGCAGATGTCACCAACCTTTTAAAAATCTACTTGGGCAAAAAGGGGAATTTACTGGTCCACATAACCCAAACTCAGGATGGCAGGAGTGCAGTTGGGCTCAAGGATAACTGGAACCTGAGCTGAGAATGTCACCAAGACAATCTTCTCTCTCTCCTCATCTCTGCCCTTCAGCTTCATTTTCTCCTAATGCAGAGTAGCTTCTTTCCTTTGTGTAGTGGGGACATGGATGCCAGCGTTGATATATCAAATCTCAGCTGACCATTAGAGAGGGACTGCTTGTCTTTCCTTATTCCACATTGGAAAGAGGCAGTGTGTCCACTCCTGTGACCACGGGAGAGGGTCTGAACTTTGCCAAGCCATCTTGCTTGGAGTTGGAGGAGGAACAGTTTCCTTAAAGCGGGAATGCTAGCAGGGAAACTGTTTCTGTCCTCTGTACTCTTAGCGTGAAGAACTGTTTGCTTTGTTCCAGTCTTCTAGTGTTTTACGTACTTCGAGATGCTGTAATTACACTGCACTCATTGTTAACAGTAAATGTTCTAGTTGAGCTACTGAATAGCATGCTGCATGAATAATCTAGACCAAGGTTGGGAAACTTTCTCTGTAAAGGCCAGATAGTAAGAATTTTCCAGTTTGTGGGCCATGTAGTCTCTGTAGCAACTACTCAGCTCTGTGGTGGTTGTATGAAAGCAGCTGTAGACAATATGGAAATGAATGGGTGTGCTGTGTTTCAATAAAACTTTATATATAAAATCAGGTGCTGGGCCAGATTTGAACTGTGGACTCTGTTTGCCAGCCCTGATCTAGATAATACATAGGAACTCCAAGAAATTTATGTTAAAATATATGATATTTCAGTGCATTAAATCCCATTAACCACTGGTGTGCAATAACTTCATCAGAACTAGATTTGCGTGGTAGATGGGTTGGGTAAAGTAAGAATATGTGTGTGTGTGTGTGTGTGTGTGTGTGTGTATTAGAACCTTATGGAGAACTTTGTTAGAATACACGTGTTTCCATATACACCTCTCACAGTTTCTAATTTAGTATTTGGGTTTGTGGTATGTATGTTTTGAAAAACTTTCAGAGGTGATTCTGATAATCCCATACTTCATCCTCCTCTCTCTGATACGCACTTGATGTGTGGGAAGAGTTTTATTACTTTTTTTTTTTACACAAGGAGGAGGAAAGTAGCTAATTTTACATTTAAGGTATGAGTCATTGTATTGTGTGCTTTTCATGTTATCTCCTCAATCTGATGGATAATCACAATGGTAATTGCTAACAGTTACCAAATTATAACTGAACTAGCCACTGTCCTAAACAGTTTTGCTTGTATATTCATTCATTTAATTCTCACACCTTTCTTAATACCTTTTTTACAAATGAGAGGATTGAGGCATAGAGAGGGTAAGTAACTTGCTGGTAAGTGGCAGAACTGAATTAGAATCCAGGTTCAAACTGCTTGAATCCAGTTGCCCATTTTGTATTGTGATAGTGATGATACAGAGTTGATTGAATAGTTAGCTGTGATGGCAAAAGTCCTCATTTATTGGAAAAAATATTTTTAATAGACTATTTTTTAGAGTAGTTTGAGGTTCACAGCAACATTGAGCAGAAAGTACAGAGAATTCCCATATACCCTGTGTCAACAACTTGCCCCGGAGGTGGCACATTTGTTACAGTTGATGAACCTGTGTTGACACATCATTATCACCCTAAGGCTGTACTTTACCTTAGGGTTCACTTTTGGGTTTTAATATGGGTTTTGACAAAGGTATAATGACATGTATCCACTATTACAGTATCATACAGAATAGTTTCACTATCCTAAAAATCCTTTGTGTTCCACCTACTCATCCCTCCCTCTCTGCTAACTTTGGCAACCACTGATCTTTTTGCTGTCTCCATAGTTTTCCCTTTACCGTAATGTCATGTACAGTTGATCCTTGAACAACACATGTTTGAACTGTGTGGATCCACTTATGCACGGATTTTTTTCAGTAGTAAATACTACAGTACTATGTGCATCTTACAATCAACAGCATCTTTGATTCTGAGGAATCCTGCCTCTACAGAAAGTTTAGAACGGCACTTGACACATAGAGTTAGCCATCATCTGTTTTATAATCTTTCCTTTCTTTCTGCTGTTCAAGGTTATGAGAGAGAATTGTAACAGATTGTTAAATCTGTTTCTATCTTGGAGATTTTATCTCCCTTCACTGTGATTATAAATACTCATTAATCTTCATTCATAATTCTGTAACTATGATCATGAATAAACTGTAGACATTATTTTCTAAGGAAATTTTGCTTTCTGATAGAACACTTGATATAAATATCCAGATCTTACAGCTGTTTATGTAAGAAGTTAATTAACTTGATTTCATAAGTTCCCATTATTTATACTTGTTTTTTCCTTATTTGTCTCCTTTTTCCTGTGGGTAATTGTATGTTACTAAGTCCAAAAAAAGGCCACACTTGGGGAAAAAAATTGACAAACTAGAATCTAGCAGACCAAATAAAAACTTAAACTTTCTGAAATATCCTAACATGTGATTTATTTTGTATTGTTGAATAGTATATGAATTTTCAAGGTATCAGAAATTTAAATTCCAACATGGGCTTTTGGCTTTTAAAAGAAAGCAGCACAGAATTATTGTCAAAAAAAATTTAAATAGTACAGAAGGCTATGTAGTAGAAGGTAAAAGCATATATAAATGTATATTTCATATACACGCTTCTATACATTTATTTCCTTGTTTTTGTCACACAAATGGTATCATACAGTGTTATACAATTTACATTTTTTCTGAATACACTTTGGCCATAGTTTCATCTTAGCGTATGATGATCTTTCCCGTTCTTTGTAATGTCTAGACCTGCCTTGTCCAATATGGTAGCCACCAATGACATGTGGCTATTTAAATTTATTAAAATGAATAAAATAAAAAATTGAGTTTTCAGTCATATTAGTCACATTTTAAGTGTTTATTAGCCATGTGTGGCTAGTGACTACTGTTTTAGACAGCACAGAAATATAGAATATATCAGTAATTGCAGAAAGTTGTGGGATAACGCTGGTCTGGACAGTTTTTTAAAAATTTATGTCTTTTAAAAGTATTTTTTACTACATAACTTTTTATTGAGACATATTGTATTTATAAGTTGCACATATTTTAAATGTTTAAGTTGATGACTTTCTTTGAATTAAAATCTTTTATATGGAGATAATTGTAGATTCACATGTAGTTGTAAGAAAAAATGCAGAGAGATCCTGTGTACCCTTTACCCATATTTTCCCAATGGTAACACCTTGCAAAATTATAATACCACATCCAGGAGATTGATATTGAATCAGTGAAGTTACAGAATATTTCTGTCACCACAAAGATCTTTTATATTGCCTTTGTATACCCATACCAATCTATTCTCCCATTTCTATAATTTTGTAATTTTAAGAATGTTTTTTAACTGGAATCATGTTGAGTGTACCCTGTGGGACTGGCTTTTTTCATTCAGCGTAATACTTCGGAGATTCGTCCAGGTTTTAGCATGTATCAGTAGTTCATTCCTTTTTATTACTAGGTAGTACGTTGGATGTACCACAGTTTATTTAACTATTTACCCATTGATGGACATCTGTGTTGTTTCCGATTCTTGGTTATTATAAATAAAGCTGCTTTAAATATTTGTGTAAAGGTCTTTGTGTAAACAAAAGTTTCGTTTCTGTAGGATAAATGCCCAGGAGTGCAGTTACTGGGTCATATGATAGTTGTGTGTTAATATTTTTAAGAAACTGTCAAGCTGTTTTCTGGAGTGGCTGTACATTTTACTTTACAACCAGCTGTATATGAGTAATCTGATCTCTCTGCATCTCCTTAGCCCATTTTAATAGGTATGTGATGATAAGTCATTGTGTTATTAATTTACATTTCCCTAATGGCTAATGATGCTGACTTTGTTTTCATGTGTTAATTTGCCATCTATATATCCTCCTGGGTTAAATGTCTCTTTGTGTCTGTATTAGTTTGCCAGGGCTGCCATAACAAAATACCACATATGGAGTGGCTTAAATAATGGAAATTTATTTTCTCACAGTTCTGGAGGCTAGGAATCCAAGAACAACGTGATGGCAGGTTTGGTTTCTTCTGAGGTCTTACTCTGCTTAACAGATGGCAGCCCTCTTGCTGTGTCCTCAACATGGTTTTTCCATTGTGTATATGCATCTCTAGTGTCTGTGTGTCCAAATTTTCTCTTCCTCTAAGGACACCAGTCACACTGGATTAGGGCCCACCCTGATGACTTCATTTTAACTTGATTCCCTCTGTAAAGGGCCTAGCTCCAAATACGTTCACATTCTGAGGTACTAGAAGTTAGGGCTTCAACAGATGGATTTGGGGGGACACAATTCAGCCCATAACAGTGTCTTTTGCCAACTTCAAAAAAATGGATTATTTTACTGTCGAGTTTTGAGAAGTTTGTGTTTTCATTTTTGTTTTTAATACCCTAGACACTAGTCTTTTGTTGTGGTTTGCAAATATTTTCTCCCAGTCTGTAGCTTGTCTGTTCATCCTCATAACAGGGTCTTTCTCAGAGCATAAATTTAAATTTTGATGAATTTCAGTTTATAAATTTTTTTCTTTCATAGATTGTGCTTTTTATGTCAAGTTTAAGATCTCTTTGCCTAGCTATAGATCCAAGAGTTTTTTGCCTTTTTCTTTTTTAAACAGTTTATGGTTTTACATGTAACATTTAAGTTTAAGTTCAGGATCAATTTTGAATTACTTTTTGTATAAATTGTGAGAATTAGGTTGAACTTCATTTTTTCTCCCCCTTTAAATGTCCAACTACTCCAGCCCTATTTGTTGAAAAGCTTATTGTTCCTCCATTGAATTGCTTTTACATGTTGTCAAAGATCGGGTGAGCATATTTGTATGTTTTTATTTCTGGGTTCTGTCTTCTGTTCCATTGATCTGTGTGTCTATCTCTCAGCCAGTACGACACAATCTTGATTGTTGGAGCTATATAATAGGTCTTGAAATTGAGTAGACTCCTTCCTACAGTTCTTTTTTTTTAAAATTATTTTGCCTGTTTTAGTTGCTTTCGCATATAAATTTTATTTATTTTTAGTGTTTATTTAAAATAATATTTTTATTGGAGTATAACTGCTTTACAATGTTGTGTTAGTTTTTGCTGTACAATAAAGTGAATCAGCTGTATGTATACCTATATCCCCTCCCTCTTGGACCTCCCACCCCCCACCCCACCCATCTAGGTCGTCAGAGAGCACCGAGCTGAGCTTCCTGTGCTTTATAGCATGTTCCCACTAGCTATCTATTTTACACATGGTAGTGTATATATGCAGTCCTAATCTCCCAGTTCGTCCCACACTCCCTTTCCTCCCAGTGTTCACATGTCCGTTCTCTACCTCTGTGTCTCTATTCCTGCCCTGCAAATAGGTTCATCTGTACCATTTTTTTAGAGTCCACATATATGTGTTAATATATGATACTTGTTTTTCTCTTTCTGGCTTACTTCACTCTATATGACAAACTCTAGGTCCATCCACATCTTTTTATGGCTGAGTAATATTCCATTGTATATATGTACCACATCTTCTTTATCCATTCATCTGTCATTGGATATTTAGGTTGTTTTCATGTCCTGGCTATTGTAAATAGTGCTGCAATGAACGTTGGGGTACATATGTCCTTTTGAGTTATGGTTTTCTCAGGGTATATGCCCAGGAGTAGGATTGCTGGGTCACATGGTAGTTCTCTTTTTACTTTTTTAAGGAACCTCCATACTGTTCTCCATAGTGGCTATATCAATTTACATTCCCATCAACAGTACAAGAGGGTTCTCTTTTCTTCACATCCTCACCAGCATTTATTGTTTGTAGATCTTTTGATGATGGCCCTTCTGACTGGTGTGAGGTGATACCTCATGGTAGTTTTGATTTCCATTTCTGTAATAATTAGTGATGTTGAGCATCCATTTATATGCCCCTTGGCCATTTGTCTGTCCTCCTTGGAGAGATGTCTGTTTAGGTCTTCCACCCATTTTGTTTTAAAATAAATTTATTTATTTTATTAATTTATTTTTGGCTGCATTGCATCTTTGTTGCTGTGCACGGGCTTTCTCTAGTTATTGTGAGTGGGGGCTACTCTTTGTTGCAGTGTGTGGGCTTCTCATTGCGGTGGCTTCTCTTGTGGAGCTCGGGCTCTAGGCGCACAGGCTTCACTAGTTGTGGCACATAGGCTCAGTAGTTGTGGCTTGCAGCCTCTACAGTGCAGGCTCAGTAGTTGTGGTGCATGGGCTTAGTTGCTCTGCAGCATGTGCGATCTTCCCAGACCAGGGCTTGAACCTGTGTCCCCTGCATTGGCAGGCAGATTCTTAACCACTGTGCCACCAGGGAAGCCCTGCCCATTTTTTGATTGGGTTGTTTTTTCTGACATTGAGCTCCATGAGCTGTTTGTATATTTTGGAGATTAATCCTTTGTCCGTTGCTTCGTTTGCAAATATTTTCTCCCATTCTGAGGGTTGTCTTTTCATCTTGTTTATGGTTTCCTTTGCTGTGCAAAAGCTTTTAAGTTTCATTGGGTCTCATTTGTTTATTATTGTTTTTATTTTCATTACTGTAGGAGGTGGGTCAAAAAAGTTCTTGATGTGGTCTATGTCAAAGAGTGTTTTTCCTCTAAGAGTTTTATAGTATCCGTTCTTACATTTAGGTCTTTAATCCATTTCGAGTTTATTTTTGTGTATGGTGTTAGGGAGTGTTCTAATTTCATTCTTTTACGTGTAGCTGTCTAGTGTTCCCAGCACCACTTATTGAAGAGGCTGTCTTTTCTCCATTTTATGTTCTTGCCTCCTTTGTCATAAATTAGGTGACCATATGTACATGGGTTTACCTCTGGGCTTTCTATCCTGTACCATTGATCTATATTGCTGTTGTTGTGCCAGTACCATACTGTCTTGATTATTGTAGCTTTGTAGTATAGTTTGAAGTCAGGGAGCCTGATTCCTCCAGCTCCATTTTTCTTTCTCAAGATTGCTTTGGCTATTCAGGGTCCTTTGTGTTTCCATACAAATTGTAAAATTTTTTGTTCTCCTTCTGTGAAGAATGCAATTGTCAATTTGATAGGGATTGCATTGACTCTGTACATTGCTTAGGATAGTATAGTCATTTTCACAGTATTGATTCTTCCAATCCAAGAACATGGTATATCTCTCCATCTCTTTGTGTCATCTTTGACTTCTTTAATCAGTGTTTTATAGTTTTCGGAGTACAGGTCTTTTGCCTCCTTAAGTAGGCTTATTCTAGGTATTTTGCTCTTTTTGTTGCAGTGGTAAAGGGGATTGTTTCCCTAATTTCTCTTTCTGATCTTTCATTTTTAGTGTATAGGAATGCAAGAGAATGTATCCTGTAACTTTACCAGATTCGTTGATTAGCTCTAGTAGTTTTCTGGTGGCATCTTTAGGCTATTCTGTGTATAGTATCATTTCATCTGCAAACAGTGACAGATTTACTTCTTCTTTTCCAATTTGTATTCCTTTTATCTCTTTTTCTTCTCTGATTGCCATGGCTAGGACATCCAAACTATGTTGAATAAGAGTGACGAGAGTGGATTTCCTTGTCTTGTTCCTGATCTTAGAGGAAATGCTTTCAGTTTTTTCACCATTGAGAATGATGTTTGCTGTGGGTTTGTCATGTATGGCCTTTATTATGTTGAGGTAGGTTCCCTCTATGCCCACTTTCTGGAGAGTTTTTATCATAAATGGGTGTTGAATTTGTCAGAAGCTTTTTCTGCATCTGTTGAGGTGATCATATGGTTTTTATTCTTCAATTTGTTAATGTGGTGTATCACATTAATTGATTTGTGTATATCGAAGAATCCTTCCATTCCTGGGACAAATCCCACTTGATCATGGTGTATAATCTTTTCAATGTGTTGTTGGATTCTGTTTGCTAGTATTTTGCTGAGGAATTTTGGGTCTGTGTTCATCATTGATAACAGTCTTTAATTTTCTTTTTTTTTAAATATCTTTTTTGGTGTATAATTGCTTTACAATGGTGTGTTAGTTTCTGCTTTATAACAAAGTGAATCAGTTATACGTATACATATGTTCCCATATCTCTTCCCTCTTGCATCTCCCTCCCTCCCACCCTCCCTGTCCCATGGTTTATCAATTTTGTTTATCTTCTCAAAGCACCAGGTTTTAGTTTTATTGGTCTTTGCTATCGTTTCCTTCATTTCTTTTTCACTTATCTCTGTTCTGATCTGTAAGATTTGTTTCCTTCTGCTAACTTTGGGGGTTTTTTGTTCTTTTTTCTCTAATTGCTTTCGGTGCAACGTTAGGTTGTTTATTTGAGATGTTTCTTGTTTCTTAAGGTAGGATTGTATTGCTATAAACTTCCCTCTTAGAACTGCTTTTGCTGCATCCCATAGGTTTTGTGGGTCGTTGTGTCTCCTTTGTTATTTGTTTCTAGGTATTTTTTGGTTTCCTCTTTGATTTCTTCAGTGATCACTTCATTATTAAGTAGTGTATTGTTTAGCCTGATTTCCCCTTTTATGGCTGTTAGTATTTGCCTTATGTATTGAGGTGCTCCTATGTTGGGTGCATAAATATTTACAATTGTTATATCTTCTTCTTGGATCAATCTCTTGATCATTATGTAGTGTCCTCCTTTGTCTCTTGTAATCGTCTCTATTTTAAAGTCTATTTTGTCTGATATGAGAATTGCTACTCCAGCTTTCTTTTGATTTTCATTTGCATGGAATATCTTTTTCCATCCCCTCACTTTCAGTCTGTATGTGTCCCTAGGGTCTGAAGTGGGTCTCTTGTAGACAGCATATATATGGGTCTTATTTTTGTATACATTCAGCCAGTCTGTGTCTTTTGGGGGGAGCATTTAATCCTTTTACATTTAAGGTAATTATCAATATGTATGTTCCTATTCCCATTTTCTTAATTGTTTGGGGTTTGTTATTGTAGGTCTTTTCCTTCTCTTGTGTTTCTTGCCTAGAGAAGTTCCTTTAGCATTTATTGTAAAGCTGGTTTGGTGGTGCTGAACTCCCAGCTTTTCCTTGTTTGTAAAGGTTTTAATTTCTCCATCAAATCTGAATGAGATCCCTGCTGGGTAGAGTAATCTTGGTTGTAGGTTTTTCTCCTTCATCACTTAAAATATGTCCTGACACTGCCTTCTGGCTTGCAGTGTTTCTGCTGAAAGATCAGCTGTTAGTCTTATGGGGATTCCCTTGTGTGTTATTTGTTGTTTTTCCCTTGCTGCTTTTAATATGTTTTCTTTGTATTTAATTTTTGATAGTTTGATTAATATGTGTCTTGGCATGTTTCTCCTTGGATTTGTCCTGTATGGGACTCTCATGCTTCCTGGACTTTATTAACTATTTCCTTTCCCATATTAGGGAAGTTTTCAACTATAATCTCTTCAAATATTTTCTCAGTCCCTTTCTTTTTCTCTTCTTCTTCTGGGACCCCTATAATTCAAATGTTGGTGCGTTTAATGTTGTCCCAGAGGTCTCTGAGACTGTCCTTACTTCTTTTCATTCTTTTTTCTTTATTCTGCTCTGCAGTAGTTATTTCCACTATTTTATCTTCCAGGTCACTTATCCGTTCTTCTGCCTCAGTTATTCTGCTATTGATCCCATCTAGAGTATTTTTCATTTCATTTATTGTGTTGTTCATCATTGTTTGTTTGCTCTTTAGTTCTTCTAGGTCCTTGTTCAATGTTTCTTGTATTTTCTCCGTTCTATTTCCAAGATTTTGGATCATCTTTACTATCATTATTCTGAATTCTTTTTCAGGTAGACTGCCTATTTCCTCTTCATTTGTTAGGTCTGGTGGGTTTTTATCTTGCTCCTTCATCTGCTGTGTGTTTTTCTGTCTTCTCATTTTGCTTATCTTACTGTGTTTGGGGTCTCCTTTTTGCAGGCTGCAGGTTCGTAGTTCCCGTTGTTTTTGGTGTCTGTCCCCAGTGGCTAAGGTTGGTTCAGTGGGTTGTGTAGGCTTCCTGGTGGAGGGGACTAGTGCCTGTGTTCTGGTGAATGAGGCTGGATCTTGTCTTTCTGGTGGGCAGGTGTACGTCTGGTGGTGTGTTTTGGGGTGTCTGTGGCCTTATTATGGTTTAGGCAGCCTCTCTGCTAATGGATGCAGCTGG